>NC_056729.1:964878120-965058120 GCF_019279795.1 Protopterus annectens
GGAGATTGTAATTTGCTTTGCCAGAGCAGGCACTTTGTGAAGACCCTGGGTGCAGTAGATAAGCCAAAGGGCAGTGCAGAGGATTGGTAATGCTTTGAGACAGCCTTGAATCTGAGGTACCTTTTGCATGATTGTCCGATTGGGACATGCAGGTATGCTTCTTTTAGGTCTAAAGTCACGAGCCAAGTCTTGCTGCCCAACATGGGCAGAAGCTGCTGTAAGAACATCTTGAATTTTGGTATATCCAGGAAAGTGTTTGGAATAGATAGGTCCAGTATTGGTCTCCATGCTTTGTCCTTTCTGGGTACCAAGAAAGTACAGTTGTGTACACCTACCATAAATGTAGATGTTCGAGTGTCTTCACTGTTGCAGTCATAACTGTAGGGTGCTCCTGCCGGCAGGCAGCCCGAGGTCGGCCAGAATCCCAAAGTCTGGGTCCGGCGTCGGCTGTACAAGCCAGTACCCTGACGTCAGTACGCTCTGGTACATAGCCCTCAGCCGACGCCATCTTCTCCAGCCTTTCTTGCCCTAGATGTCAGAAGTCCCTAATAAATCATAAATGAATCCCACTAGGAAACACAAATACACTACAAAAAAGAGAAAAAAAAAGAGGGGATAGGAGGGAGGGACCGACTGCAACAGTGAAGACACTCGAACATCTACATTTATGGTAGGTGTACACAACTGTACTATGTTCATCGTGTTTCACTGTTGCAGTCATAACTGTAGGGTGGAATCCCAAAGCAGTGAAAAAAAGGGGGGAGGTTTAGACAGAAGAAGGGGCAGCAAGAAGACCCTGCAAAACAGCAGAGGCAAAGCCTGCCCTGGTCTTAGAATACAAAGGGAGATTGTAGTGCTTGGAAAAAGTATGCACAGAACTCCAAGTGGCAGCTTCCAAGATATCCTTGGTAGGAACTCCCCTGAGAAAATCTGTAGAAGTAGCAGCTGCTCTAGTTGAATGACTTCTCACAGTACCTGGAAATTGTTTCCCATGATGAGTGTAACAAAATCTTATTCCATAAGAAATCCATTTGGAAATAGTTTGTTTGGAAATAGCCTTTCCAAGAGAACTGGAGGCAAAAGAAACAAACAATTTGTTAGATTTTCTGAACTCTTTAGTCTTGTCCAAATAAAATCGTAACTGTCTGTGCACGTCCAAGGAATGCAAAATCCTTTCCCCTTTATTCTGAGGATTAGGAAAGAAGGTAGGAAGGTGAATTGTTTGATTCAAAGCCACAAAATCACCTTAGGCATGAAAATAGGATTGGTCCTCAAGGATACTCTGTCCTGGTGGAAAATAAGGTATGGATCCACAGCCATGAGAGCTTGCAACTCTGAGACCCTTCTGGCAGAAGTCAAAGCTAACAAAAGAACTGTCTTCCAAGATAAAAACTTAATATCTGAAGATGCAACAGGCTCAAAAGGAGGCAAAGTAAGTTTTTCTAAAACATAATTAAGATCCCAAGCAGGAACAGGAGGGGTTCTGGGAGGCCTTAAATTCTTAGCCCCTCTCAAGAATTGTCTCACCAAAGGATGAGAAAAAACAGGGGGATCAGTATTGAAATGAGCAGAAATAGCAGAAGCATGAATCTTAATGGAAGAAAAGGAAAGTCCATTAGACAAAAGATCCGAAAGGTAAAGCAAAATAGAAGAGAGATCAGGTACCAGAGGGTCCAAGCCTCGGTCCTGCATCCAAATGCAAAATCTCTTCCATTTAGAGGCATAGGATTTCCTAGTGCTAGGTCATCTAGCTTCCAAAAGAACATCCAAAACTTGTTTGGGAAGGCTAGAAGAGATCAAATTCCTTTGAAGAGCCAAGCTGCCAGACAAAGGGTCTTGAGATTGGAATGTAGAAACTGACCCTGATGCTGGGACAGAAGAGAAGGGTTCAGAGGGAGAATCCAAGGAGGCTCCAAGAACAGGTGCTTTAAAGTTGGATACCAAAACTGTCGAGGCCAATTTGGAGCAATCAAGATGAGGAACTTGGGCTTGTCCTGTTTTATTTTTAGTAAAATCTGAGGAAGAAGAGGAAGAGGAGGGAAGGCATATCCCGAAAGGTTTCTCCAGCTGAAGGACAGGGCATCCACTTTCCAAGCTGTTTTGTGGAATGACCTGGTGCAAAGAGAGGCAGCTGATGATTGAGATGGGATGCAAACAGATCTATCTGGGGGCATCCCCAAACTGCAGTAATCCTGTTGAATAAGTTGGTGTCTAGCATCCATTCGTGAGGATCTAAAATGTTCCTGCTCAGGCTGTCCACTAAGAGATTCTGTTCTCCTGGTATGAATTGGGCCTGGAGATGTAGATTCAGATTTAGAGCTGTGTCCCATAAAGCCATAGCTAGTCTGCAAAGGGGGTACGAATGAGAACCCCCCTGCTTGTTTATGTACCACATGACTGTGGTGTTGTCTGTGCAAATCAAAAGAGGTCCTGGATGCAAAAGGTTCTTGAAGGTTAGAAGAGCATTTTGAACTGCCAACATTTCCTTCAGATTGATGTGCCAGTGAAGATGATCCTTTGTCCAGGTTCCCTGCTGGCAATTGCCTAGAAAATGTGCTCCCCAAGCATAATCCGAGGCGTCCGTGGTTATGATTTGAGAAGGTTGAGGAAGACGGAAAGGCTTTCCTTCGTTTAACGCACACACCCTGGACCACCAAAGGAACTCCTTCTGGAGGCAGGGGATCAGAGGAATCAGTGTCCAGATCATGGTAATGCTGCGACCATACACTTTTCAGATACCATTGAAGCTTTCTCATATGAAGCCTTGCATTTGGAATCAACAGAATGCAGGAAGCCATGTAGCCCAGTGCCTGCAGGAATTTCCTTGCAGTGAGCTGAGGTAAGGCCCTTTGTAAGGTTGTATTTAAGAGGGCTCCCAGAAATACCATTTGTTGAGAAGGAATCAAATGTGACTTTTTGTGTTCACTGAAAATCCCAGTAGGAGGAGAAGACGTTGAACAAAATCCAGATGTTGAAGTAAAAGATCCTTGCTGTCTGCCTGAATAAGGCAGTCGTCCAAATAGGGGTAAATCTGAATCCCCTGTAGTCTGCAATAAGCCACTACTGGTGCCAGGCACTTGGTAAAGACTCTGGGCGCAGTAGATAAACCAAAGGGCAGTACAGAGAATTGAAAGTGTCTCGAACCTGCCTTGAACCTGAGGAATTTCCTACGTTCCTGCCTGATGGGAATGTGTAAATAAGCTTCCTTTAGATCCAATGTCACCATCCAGGCGTCCTGAGAGAGCATTGGAATCAGCTGCTGCAGAGTAAGCATCTTGAATTTTGGAATTTCCAAAAAGGTGTTTAACACAGAAAGGTCCAGAATAGGTCTCCATGAGCTTTGCTTTCTTGGAACCAGAAACAGTCTTGAATAAAAACCTTTTCCCATCTCTGAGAGTGGAACAGGCTCTATGGCTCTCATGGCCAGAAGAGCATCCACTTGATTTAAGGCCTCTGACCATTGATGTTTTGGCAAATCTGGCCAACCGAAAGCCCTTGGCAAGGTATGAAAGTGGAATTTGTAACCTTTTAAAATCACGTCCAATACCCATCTGTCCTGGGTAATACGAGTCCAATTTCTGTAAAAAAAAGAAAGTTTTCCTCCGAGAGGGGCATCCAGGAAAAGAGGTCCTGTAGCCCAACCGAGAGAGTCACTGAGTATGCTTCCTTTGAGATTGGGATCTGTCTTCTCCCCTTTTAGGTGAAGAAGCAGTCCATTGACTCGATCTGTAGGAGGCCTGAGCTTGGCCACGACCTCTGGAGCGTCTATATCTTCCCCTTTGAGGCCTGTCAGACGTGGGAAAGGACCAATTTTTGGAGGGCCAATTCCTGGAAAATCTAGGAGGCTGAACTTGCAAGAAATCTTTCACAGTTTGCATAGATTTTGCCTTTTCTTCCATCTTTTTAATAACCTCCTCAGCCTTAGAACCAAAAAGAACACCATGCTGAACAGGGGCATCTAATAATTTAGCCTTAACCTGTTCAGGTAAACTTTGCTCACGAAGCCAAGCAGGTCTCCTGATAACAGTACCAGAGGCTGCGGCCCTGCAAGAAGCATCCAAAGCATCAAAACCACAATGCAAGCTATGTTTGTTCAGTTGTTCAGTTGCATGCAATACATCCTGTAGTTCCTTATCTTCTGCACATGCAGGAAGGGAGGCAAGCTTTTGCTTTAAAGCAGACAAAAGAAAATGCTGATACTTAAACATATGAAACTGGCAATTTAAAGCCCTAACAGAAAGGGTAGCAGAAGTATATACCTTTTTACCCCACCTGTCTAAGGCACGAGAATCCTTCTCAGAGGGAATAGGATTCTTAGAAGAAGCAACTTTAGCAGCCTTAGAGCCCAGAGATATAGTTTCAGGATCTGCAGAAGGTTTCTTAAACAAGAACAAATGAGACTCAGGAACCCTATAAAACCTATCAGGCTTAGAGGGAGCAGGAGGCATAGAGTCAGGATTCAAATTAGCCTCGGAAAAAGCATCATCCACAATGTCAAGAACAGGAGGGATAGCCAAAGGCCTATGTTGAGGAAGAAGAAGGAATTCTCTAAGCCTCTTCTTGGAAGCAGAATAACCCTGACCTTCCCAATGAAAATGTTCCCTCATCTCATGTAAGGTTTCCCCAAAAGAAAAATCTTCAGGCGGAGAGGCAGAGGGCAAGGAGTCCTCAGCATCCGAATCCTCATATGGAGGAAAAGAATATTCCTGATCAGAGGAAGAGACAGAAGATATAGAAGCCTGGTCAGAGGAATCCATAGGAACATCCTGTCGAGGCCTTTTCTCAGTGGGGGGGGTGTGAGAACCCCTAATCATAGTAAGCAAATCTTCAGCCATCCTTAACAATTGCTTCTGTGTCCTGGGAGTAGATTCAGAAGTAGCTTGAGCAGGAACTTTGGACTTAACAGGAGTCTTTGTCTTTGCCTTTGAAATAGTGATGTGAGTAGGCCTGAATACCCCCTCAGAAGCCGGTACCTGCACAGCGGTTCCGGACCCATCCGAGGGAGCGACGTCCGAAGGTCCTGCAGCAGATAAAATAGAAGGCCTTGATGGCTCCCCATGGGAGTCCATATCGGCCATCGGTTCAGAAGTGGCGGACGACAGGGGCTGCAAAAGCACCTCACTGACGACAGCCGAACCGGACGCTGGCTCCAGCTGCAACGAGTCCTGTTTGGACCTCGGAGGCCTGTCCTTGTCTTTGCGCTTCTTTTGAATTCCGGTAGTATCAGACGACATTCTATAATTAAAGCGTCTGCCAAAGTAATTCAGAGCCCAGTCGTACCTGCATTTGATAGTACGAGAATTAAACCTGGCACAGAACCGACAACAAGAAACGTCGTGGTCAGGGCCTAAGCAAGGTAGACAGTAAGAGTGGAAATCTTTATGAGGTATTTGTTTCACACGTAATACAATTATTAACTTTTTCTGACATCGGAGGAACAAGAAAAGATTCCAATGGGGTACTTAGCTTTGAGAAGAGAAGTAAGAACTTCGGACCGACAACAACCAAAAACGCTGTTCGAAAATCGCCAACCAACGACTTGCGAGCTACTTTCCACCGCACGGCAAGAAAGACTGGAGAAGATGGCGTCGGCTGAGGGCTATGTACCAGAGCGTACTGACGTCAGGGTACTGGCTTGTACAGCCAACGCCGGACCCAGACTTTGGGATTCTGGCCGACCTCGGGCTGCCTGCCGGCAGGAGCACCCTACAGTTATGACTGCAACAGTGAAACACGATGAACATCAGTCTTGGAGTAAAATCCTTGTCCCTGCTCTTGCTGTGGCACTTGTTGAATAGCCCTCATGTCCATGAGAGCTGCGACTTGTTTTTGAGCCTCTGCCCATTGATTTTTTGGCAGGTCTGGCCAACCATTTACCCTTGGCAGGGTATGGAAATGAAACTTGTAGCCTTGTGACACTATGCCTAGAACCCATTTGTCCTGGGTTATAATGTGCCAATTTTGAAAAAAAGTGCTAGTTTTCCCCCTAAGGGTGCTGCCAGAAGAGAAGTGCTTGGTGCAGGCAGGGGGAAATCATTGGGACCGTTTCCTGTATGATTCTGCTTTGTCTTCTCCAGCTTTGAAGGTACAAGCACTCCACTGCTTACACCTGTAGGATCCTTGCAGCTGTGATGTGCCTCTATGGCATATGGATCTGCCCCTTTGAGGTCTGTCCAAGACTGGAAAGGACCAATTCTTTGTAGGCCAGTGTCTGCTAAATCTAGGTGGCTGTACCTGTAAGAAATCCTTGACCGTTTGCATAGATTTAGCTTTGTCCTCCATTTTCTTTAACACCTCTTCTGCCTTAACACCAAACAAGGTATCATGTTGAAAAGGAGCATCTAATAATTTTGCTTTAACTTGGTCAGGCAGATTTTGTTCCTTTAACCAAGCATGCCTCCTAATGACAGAACCCATAACAGCGGCCCTGCAGGAGGCCTCCAGAGAATCAAACCCACATTGCAAAGTATGCTTTCCAACTTGTTCAGCTGCATGGAATAAATCCTGCATTTCTTTGTTTTCTGCACATTCAGAATTTGCCATCATTTTCTGTTTAAGCAGTGTCATGATATACTACTGATATTTGAGCATATGAAACTGGCAATTTAAGGCCCTTAAAGCCAAAGTAGCAGATGTGTAAATCTTTTTTCCCCATCTATCCAGTGCCCTAGAATCCCTGTCAGAAGGGGGTAGGGTTTTTTGCAGTAGAAGCCTTGACCCCTTAGTCTGCAGTAGGGTTTTTGAAAAGGAATTTATGAGAGTCAGGGACCCTGTAGTATCTGTCCGGCTTAACAGGAGCTGGAGGTAAAGAGTCAGGGGTCAGACTAGACTCCGAGAACACATCATCTACAATGTCCAACACAGGCAGAATAGCTAGAGGCCTGTGTTGAGGTAGTAAAAGGACGTCTCCGAGCCTTTTCTTAGATTCTGAAAAATCTTGGCTCTCCCAGTGGAAGTGCTCCCTCATGGTATGCAAGGTTTCCCCAAAAGAGTAGTTCTCAGGAGGAGAAGCTGAAGGAATTGATTCTTCAGTATCAGAATCCTCATAGGGGAAAAGAGAATACTCCTGATCAGAAGAGGAATGAGAAGAAATGGAAACCTGATCTGAAGATTCATAGTCTGTCTCTTACCTAGGCCTCTTATCAGGAGGGGGATGGGAACCCATGATCAAGGTAATTAAGTCTTCGACCATTTTGAGCATCTGTTTTTTGGGCCTGTTTCTTTGCCTTTAAAGGTGTTTTCGTCTTTGCCTTTGAAGTCGGTTTAATATGTAGTTGTTTAGGTCTGAATACACCCTCAGAAGCCAATGCCTGATCAGCGGCTCCGGACCCTTCTGAGGGAATAATCTCCGAGGCTCCTATACCTTCAGTTTCCAGCGGCCTGGCCGACTCCACGTGGGAGTCAGTAGCGGGTGTCAGGGGCTGCAAAAGTGCCTCACGGAGAACCGGTGACTTGCTTAGGAGAAGCTTCGTTGTTGGTTTTGGACCTCGGTTGCCTCTCTTTTTCTTTGCATTTTTTGTGAACTCCGGTAGTCGGATGGCTATCCGACGACATTGTATAATTAAATCTTCGCCCAAAATAGCTTAATGCACAATCATTCCGACACTTAATAGTGCGTTGGTTAAATCTAGCACAAAACCAACAACTAGCAATGTCGTGGTCAGGGCCTAGGCAAGGAATACAGTAAGAATGAAAGTCCTTATGAGGTATTTGCTTCCCACAAGAAATACAATTATTAACTTTTTCTGACATCGGTCTGGAGCAAGAAAAAAGTTTCCCTAACAGGGTACTTAGCTTTTAATGAAGACTTCGGATCTGAAACTCGAACACGGCAATCTCAGGAGTTGGCCAACCGGCACTTGCGAACTGCTTCTGCTTCGGGCACCGCGCGGCAAGAAAGACTGAATAAACAGCGTTGGCTGCATCTTTTATACCCCTGACGACCTGTCGTCAGGGAAAAGGTGATAGCAATCGACGCAGGACCCAAGACTTTGGAATTCAGGCCGACTGAGGGCAACCTGCCAGCAGGATAACCCAAATGTAATGACTGCAACAGTGAAACACGAAGAACATCTGATGTGTCTGGTCTGCGAAGCGGCAAACGAGATCTGAGGTAATCTGTGAGGAGCATTATGGGTACTGCCTGGCTCGAGAGTTTGGACAGCACAAGCTGAAAGATATGGTCAAGTTGGTTCCGAGGTTCAGAAATGAACCCACTGTCAAGGACTGAGTGAAGATTGACAACATCAGATCTTAAGTTTTGGCCTTCAGTTAATATTTCTGACAGTAAAGAACAACCTTTCTTCACAAAACAATGATGAAGTGGAAGGTATTCTCCAATGGGGTACTTATCTGCCCAGTCTTACTGAAGTAATAGTCAACTGTCAATTACTCAAAGCTCACGCACAAGAGTAAACTTTGATGGAAAGACAATTCTTAAGTTTTGGCACCCTAGCCACTGATGTTCTACTGCTCTCCTCAAGCTGTACAGAGTTTAGGGCATGTGGAACATACCCTAAAGCTTTGGAAGTTGTCCAACTGGTCCAGTCCTTGATAAGACATCCCATATAGTTTAGGCTACTGCAACAATGGTCTAATAATGAACATCCAATGAAATCACTTACAAGACCCTAAGTAAAAAAAAAAAAAAAAAAAAAAACAGAAAAACAGGCCAGAAAAAAAAAACAGACATGGTTCCACTTCACAAAAGGATCGAAAACTTCTACTCAGCCCAACCACGTTGACGAAAATTATGCAGCCTCTCCTGCAGGAAATGCACGTTCAACACCTTTAGTACAGGAGATTAAAGATCACTGGAGCCAAAAATTCACTATGAACAGACCTTGCCACCCTCTCTAAGGCTCTGCATATATATTTGTACGAAGTTGTAATGCAGTAAACCAAAAGCCCTACTAAAGTCCATACAAGCCATGTAAGTAGCCAGAACTCAAGCACAACAGGTAGAAAATGTACTTCAGATGTGCAACTGTCAATGATGTCTGGGTACAGTTAAAGTACAGTTGTGTACACTTACCATAAATGTAGATGTTCGAGTGTATTCACTGTTGCAGTCATTACATTTGGGTAATCCGCTGGCAGGTTGCCCTCAGTCGGCCTGAATTCCAAAGTCTTGGGTCCTACGTCGGTTGCTGTCTTCACTTCCATGATATCAGGTCGTCAGGGGTATAAAACATGCAGCCGACACCATTTTCTTTCGTTTTTCTTGCCTCAGATGTCAGGTGCCCCCAAAAAGGTAGCAAAATTATAAATATATATATATATATATATATATATATATATATATATATATATATATACACACATACATGCAGCAATATAAACTTTACCTTCATCTACAAGCAAATACACCACATAGGTTGTAGAAGATAGAGAAGGAAAGATAAACTTCAGAATGACAGGGGGATGGCGGGAGGGTAACCTGGACTGCAACTGTGAATACACTCTTAACATCTACATTTATGGTAAGTGTACACAACTGTACTATGTTCTTCGTGTTTCACTGTTGCAGTCATTACATTTGGGTAGAATCCCAAAGCTATGGTTGGGAGGCTGGAGCTAAACAGCATTAGGTGCGGCTATAAGGCCCTGCAGCACTGCAGTGGCAAAGCCTGCCCTGGACTTAGAGTAGAGGCGCAAATGGTAATGCTTAGTAAAGGTGTGAACAGAACTCCAAGTAGCAGCCTCTAGAATGTCTTTGGTTGATACTCCTCTGAGAAAGGCTTCTCTTGTCTGACTTTTAGGAAGACCTTGGGTAGACGAGGCAGAGGAGGAAAGGCATAAACTGATAGATTTTTTCAACTGAAGAATAGGGCGTCCACTTCCCATGCTTGTCTGTGATAAGTCCTTGTACAGAATCTTTTCAATTTATAATTTTGAGGAGAGGCAAATAGATCTATGCCTGGGCTCCCCCACCCACTTCTCTGTTATCATGCTGAAGACTTGTGGACTTAGTTTCCACTCACGAGGATCCATAAGGTTTCTGCTTAAATTGTCTGCCA
This sequence comes from Protopterus annectens, assembly GCF_019279795.1. Classification (NCBI taxonomy): domain Eukaryota; kingdom Metazoa; phylum Chordata; order Ceratodontiformes; family Protopteridae; genus Protopterus; species Protopterus annectens. The sequence goes on from NC_056729.1 coordinate 964,888,140, forward strand.
GAGTGTTGTTTTCCTGGCAGGAACTGAGCTTGAAGATTATTTGGTAGTTCAAAGCTGTGTCCCACAGTGCCATGGCTAATCTGCAAAGGGGGTTATGAGTGTGTGCCCCCTTGCTTGTTTATATACCACATGACTGTGGTGTTGTCTGTCTTTAATCAGTAGTTATCCTGGATGAAGTAAGTCCTTGAAGGCTGTTAAGGCATTTTGAACAGCTAGCATCTCTTTCTGGTTGATATGTAGATACATTTGTTTTGGTGTCCATAAGCCCTGAATGCCTCTTCCTTCCATGTGGGCCCCCCAGGCATAATCTGATGCGTCTGTTGTTAAGGTTTGGCTGGCAGGGGGTAGAGTGAAGGGCAGTCCCATGTTTTGGTGACATGCCTTTGCCCACCATAGAAACTCCTGTTGCAGGCAGGGAATGAGAGGTATCAGTTTCCAGACTGTGTGAATGTTGACTCCATAAACCTTTTAGGTACCACTGAAGTTTCCTCATATGCAGTCTTGCATATGGAATTAGTAGGATGCAGGATGCCATGAAGCCCAGAGCCTGCAGAATTTGCCTTGCAGAAGACTGGGTTTTTGCGGCCATCAGTTTGAAGTAAGCAGTCAGTTGACTTTGCTCGTCTGGCGTGAGGTAAGCCATCTGGGCAGTCGTATCCAACCTTGCACCCAGGAATGTTATCTTTTGAGAGGGTACCAGTTGTGATTTCTTTTCGTTTATTGTGTACCCTAAGCATGTTAGAAGCCTTTTCACAAATGCCAGGTGTCGAAGAAAAGTGTCGTCCTCTGCTTGAACGAGACAATCATCCAAGTAAGGATATATCTGTATACTTCTTTGTCTGCAAAATGCAATTACTGGTGCCAGGCACTTTGTAAAGACCCTGGGCGCAGTGTATAAGCCAAAGGGCAGTACAGAGAATTGGTAATGCATTAAGCTAGCCTTGAATCTGAGGTATTTTCTGCACGATTGTCTTATTATGACATGCAGGTATGCCTCTTTTAGATCTAAAGTCACCAGCCAAGCATTCTTGCCCAGCATGGGCAGAAGCTGCTGTAAAGTCAGCATTTTGAATTTTGGAATGTCCAGGTTTGTGTTCAAAATCGATAAATCTAGTATTGACCGCCAGGCCTTGTCCTTTCTATGTACCAAGAACAGTCTTGAGTAAAAACCTTGTCCTTTTTCCTGTTCTGGTACTGTCTGAATGGGCCCCATATCAATGAGGGACGTAACCTGTTTCTGTGCCTCTGCCCAGTGATTTTTTGGCAGATCTGGCCAACTATTTGAAATTGGCACAGTGTGGAAATGGAATCTGTATCCCTGTGATAAGATGTTTAGTACCCACTTGTCCTGAGTTATTAACTGCCAATTTTGAGCAAAAAGTGCTAATTTCCCCCTATGGGTGCTGCCAAAATATAAGTGCTTGGTGTAGGCAGAGGGAAGTAATTGGGATTGCTTTCTGTAGGTTTGCGCTTTATCTCCTCCAGATTTGGAGGTGGAAGCGCCCCATTGCTTTGACCTGTATGAATCTTGCTCCTGGTATCTGGAACCATTAGGGCGTCTGGATTTGCCCCTTTGACCTCTGTCTGACATAGGAAAGGACCAGTTTTTTGTAGGCCAGTGTCTACTGAATCTTGGTGGCTGCACTTGTAAGAAGTCTTTAACAGTTTGCATAGACTTAGCTTTGTCTTCCATTTTCTTTAAAACCTCTTCTGCCTTAATACCAAACAGAGAAATATGCTGTAAAGGTGCATCTAGCAATTTAGCTTTAACATGATCAGGCAAATTTTGTTCCTTTAACCAGGCATGCCTCCTAATCACAGATCCAGTAACTGCGGCCCTGCAGGAGGCCTCTAAGGAATCAAAACCACATTGCAAAGTATGTTTTCCAACTTGTTCAGATGCATGCAGTAATTCCTGCAAATCTTTATTTTCTGCACATTCTGAAATCAACATCATTTTCTGTTTCAGCAATCCCATAACATGTTGTTGGTACTTAAGCATATGAAATTGACAGTTTAAGGCCCTGATTGCCAAGGTTGCAGATGTATAAACCTTTTTTCCCCATCTGCCTAGTGCCTTTGAATTTCTGTCAGAGGGGGCAGGATTTTTTTGCTGTTGAGGCCTTAACTCCCTTTGGACCCTGTTTCAGGATCAGCAGCAGGGTTTTTAAATAAATATTTATGCGAGTCAGGGACCCTGTCATATTTGTCAGGCTTACTGGGAGCCGGAGGTAAGGAGTCAGGGGTCAAACTCGACTCCGAAAACACATCATCTACAATGTCTAAAACAGGGGGAATGGCTAAAGGCTTGTGCTGAGGGAGAAGAAGGAAATCCCTGAGCCTCTTTTTTGATTCTGAGAAGTCTTGACTCTCCCAGTGAAAATGCTCCCTCAAAGTATGCAAGGTTTCTCCAAATTAATAATCCTCAGGAGGAGATGCAGATGGAACAGACTTCTCAGCATCAGAATCCTCATAGGGAGGTACAGATAATTCCTGATCAGAAGATGAATCAGAAGAAATAGAAACCTGATCTGAAGATTCATAATCAGTGTCTTGCCTATGCCTCTTATCTGGAGGGGGATGGGTACCCCTGACCATGGTAATAAGGTCTTCAGCCATTTCGATCATCTGTTTTTTAGGCATAGAGGCCTGTGCACGTGGCTCATGCGTCAGTTTTTTAGTTTTAGAAGTTGCTTTTGTCTTTGGTTTTGCAGCTGTCGGTTTGATATACAAATGTTGAGGTCTGAATACACCCTCAGAAGCCGGTGCCTGCTCAGCGGCTCCGGACCCATCCGAGGGAGATACATCCATCGGTCCAATACCTTGAGTATCTTGCGGCATGCCGGACTCCACATGGGTGTCGGCAGAGGCCTGCGACTCAAAGGTAGCGGGTATCAGGGGCTGCGCGCCTCACTGAGTACCGGCGACTGGCCTAGGAGAAGCTTTGTCATCGGTTTTGGATCTCGACTGCCTTTCTTTGTCCTTTTCTTTGCGTTTTTTATGTACTACGGTAGTCGGATTGCTATCCGACATTTCTGGGTAGTTAAATCTGTTTCGAAAATACTTTGATGCAAAAATATACCGATGCTTAAAAGTGCGCTGGTTAAATCTAGCACAAAACCGACAGCGAGGGACGTTGTGATCAGGGCCTAGGCAAGGAATACAGTATAAATGGAAATCCTTATGAGGTATTTGCTTCCCACAAGTAATACAATTATTAACTTTTTCTGACATTGGTAAAAAGCAAGAAAAAAGTTTCCCCAACAGGGTACTTAGCTTTAGTGAAGACTTCGGAGCTTTAGTGAAGACTTCGGTTCTGAAACTCAAACTCAAATATTTCAGTAGTCGGCCGACCGGCACTTGCGAAATGCTTCTGCTTCGGGCACCGTGCAGCAAGAAAGACTAAAGAAAATGGCGTCTGCTGCATGTTTTATACCCCTGATGACCTGACATCATGGAAGAGAAGACAGCAACTGACGCAGGACCCAAGACTTTGTAATTCAGGCCGACTGAGGGCCACCTGCCAGCAGATTACCCAAATGTAATGACTGCAACAGTGAAACACGAAGAACATCAGAGCAGACTCAAATTCAGCACTGCAAGTGAACCTCTAAGTCTATGCAAGTGATACTGCAGCTGTTTGCAAATACAACTGAATATCTGAAACAGGCTGAATACAAAAGGAATGCTGGAGACAATGAAAACAGCTACTGCAAAAACAGTTAATGTATAGCAGATCAGAAGTAATGCAAAATAAAGGACCACATTTGGGAAAATCCAAAACAAAGACTAAGAAAGATGACAAAGGGGAGGTGTAAATAGTGTCAAATAAAGATGTAGAAACACACCTTGGGATAAGTTTACATAAACCTGACTGACAAGATGATGTAGAGAGAAAGCTATTTATTTGTATGGCTCCTCTGCATAAGATGAACAGGAACACTGAATAAAAAGCCCTAGTTTGAAAAAAATTAAGAAGTGAAGTTAAAGACAAAAACAAGTGCATTCACAAGATTCAATAAAAAATAGATTATGAAAATTGGGAACAGAACTATATATGGGGAATAATTTTAAGATACATTGTTAAAAAAGCGGAAGTTTTAGAAAATCAAAGTTCACATCTTGTCAAAGTAATACACACTGCTGACAGTCTGTGACACCAGATTAAGCAACAGACTTGGAGTTGCTTTCTGATATTAGAAGATGGATTTCTCTGCTATGGACATAAAAGACAGTATGATAGCATTTAAGGAAAGCTAACACAATATTAACTAAGCTGGAATAGCAATTACTGTTTTGCCCTTTTTGAAGCAGCAATTAGGCCAAGTAACACAAGGATATGTGTTTCAATTGATGGCTTAGAACACAGATTGTTAAAGCTTGGCCTGGACTGTCTTTTAACCTATTTTAATCATGAGAACTACCAGAATCCTGGAAGAAAACAAAACTATAACAGTCTTCAAATAAAGAAAACAAAAATTTTGCACCTTAAAAAATGTGTACTCAAAAAATAAAATGGAGTCTTGACTGTGACAAACAAGACCACAGTTTAATAACACTGGGACTGGGGGGAGCTATGTGCTAGTGCTGGGAATGTGTGGGAGTGTGATGTTTGTCAGGTCATCTATCCTTGGGAGAAGAATAGTACAGTTGTGTACCTACCATAAATGTAGATGTTCGAGTGTATTCACTGTTGCAGTCATTACACTTGGGTTATCCTGCTAGCAGGCTACCCGCAGTCGGCCAGAGTTCCAAAGTCTAGGTCCAGCGTCGGTTGCTGTTGCCTCTTCCCTGACGTCAGTGTGCCAGTGGTATAAAAGATGCAACCAACGCCATTTTCTTCAGTTTTTCTTGCCCCAGATGTCAGGTGCCCCCAGATAGGAAGGCTGAAAAGAATAAATGATGCCAAAAAGCATGCAGGTACTAATATAAACATTTCCTTCTACAAGCAAATACACCACATAGGATGTATAGAATTGAGAAGTACAGAAAAGTCCCAGCACTGAAAAAGGGGGATGGTGGGTGGGTAACCTGGACTGCAACAGTGAATACACTCGAACATCTACATCTGTGGTAGGTACACAACTGTACTATGTTCATCGTGTTTCACTGTTGCAGTCATTACTCTTGGGTTGAATCCCAAAGCTGAGGTTGGGCGGCTGGGTCTAAATTGGATTTGGAGAGGCTACCAGGCCCTGCAGAACTGCAGTGGCAAAGCCTGCTCTGAATTTAGAGTAGAGATGTAAGTGGTAGTGCTTGGTGAAAGTGTGCACTGAACTCCAGGTGCAGCTTCTAAAATGTCTTTGGCTGGTACTCCTCTGAGAAAGGCTGCTGAAGTGGCTGCTGCTCTGACAGAATGTGGCCTAATGCCCTTAGGCACTGATTTGCCATGTTGTGCATAACAGAAGCAAATGCAGTGTCCTATCCATTTTGAAATTGTCTGCTTTGTGATAGGCTTTCCTTGTGATCCTGCAGCATTGGCTACAAAGAGTTGCTCAGTTTTTCTGAAAGTTTTTGTTTTGTCCAAGTAGAATCGTAGCTGTCTGTGCATGTCCAAAGCATGCAGAAGTCTTTCCTCTTTATTCTGGGGGTTTGGGTAGAAAGTTGGTAAATTAAGAGCCACACTGGAAACCACCTTTGGCATGAATGTTGGGTTTGTCCTCAGAGAAACCCTGTCCTGGTGAAAAATGATGAAAGGTTCCACAGCCATTAATGCCTGTAACTCTTCTTGCTGAAGTTATTGCTAGGAGCAGAGCAGTTTTCCATGATAAGAATTTTATATCAGCTGTGCTGGCTGGTTCAAAAGGAGGCAGTGTGAGCTTTTCTAAAACAAAATTGAGATCCCAAGTTGGTAATGGTGCTCTCCTTGGGGGTCTTATGTTTTTGTTGCCCCTTTGAGGTGCTGTCTTAGTAGAGGATGTGAAAAAATAGGAGGTTCCGTATTTTAATGAGCTGAAATGGCAGAGGCATGGATCTTAATTGATGAGAAGGATAGGACTTTGTCCAGCATCTCAGTTAGGTATTGCAAAATCTGAAGTATATTTGGAACAAGTGGTTCAAGCCCTTGTGCCTGGTTCCAAGCACAGAATCTCTTCCATTTTTATGCATAAGATTTCTTAGTGCTGGGCCTCCTGGCTTCTAAAATGACATCCTAACAGCTTTAGAGAGAGGCGCAGTCTGATTGGCTACATTATCTGCCATGCTGCCAGATTTAAGGTTCTGAGTTGACTGTGCAGAATCTGATTATTTTGCTGAGTGAGAAGATGAGGAATTTGAGGTAAAGGCCAGGCTGGGCCTTGAGACAAGCTCTTTAGGATTGGGTACCAGTGCTGGCGTGGCCAGTCTGGGGCAATCAGGATAATTTTTGACCTTTCTTGTCTGACTTTTAGGAGCACCTTGGTAAGAAGAGGCAGTGAAGGGAAGGCATAAACTGTCAGGGTTTTCCAGCTGAATGATAGAGCATCCACTTTCCATGCTTGAGAGTGATAAGTCGTTGTACAGAATTTCTGTAGTTGGCAATTGTGAGGGAAGGCAAAACGATCTATGTCTGGGCGTCCCCATTTCCCTGTTATCATGCTGAACACCTGGGGATTTAGTTTCCATTTGTGAGGATCCATGAGATTTCTGCTTAGTTCGTCTGCCAGTGTATTTTTTGTTCCTGGCAGGAATTGTGCCTGCAGATGTACTTGATAGGTCAGTGCTGTGTTCCACAAAGTCATGGCTTGCCTGCAGAGGGGGTAGGAATGTGTGCCGCCTTGCTTGTTTATGTACCACATAAAGTACAGTTTTGTACCTACCATAAATGTAGATGTCCGATAGGTATGCATCTGCAGTCATAACATATGGGTTGTCCTGCCTCAGGCAGCCCTTCGGTCGGCCGGATTCCAAAGCCTGGGTCTGGCCTCGGCTGATGTCGCACCTTCCCCGACGTCAGAGTGTCTGGGGTATAAAAGCATCAGCCGACGCCATTTTCCTCAGTTTTTCTTGCCCCAGATGCCAGGTGCCCTCTAGGAAGGCTAAATTTGGATAAATGCAATAGAATTCCAAACATTTGCAAAATTATATATATATATATATATATATATATATATATATATATATATATATATATATATATACATGTATATACAAACAAATACACCATAATAGATTCCCCCAGCTAGCTAAAAGAGGGGTAAACACCCTAGGAATACCACAGAGGGGTAGGAGGGAGGGTAAACCTGACTGCAGATGCATACCTATCGGACAACTACATTTATGGTAGGTACAAAACTGTACTATGTCCTTCAAGGATGCATCTGCAGTCATAACATATGGGTAGAATACCATAGCCAATCTGGGGAGGAGGTACTAAGAAAAAGATGGTGTAGTTAAGATCCCCTGCAGGACTGCAGTAGCAAAGCCTGCTCTGGATCTGGAGTATAAAGGTAGATTGTAATGTTTGGTAAATGTATGCATGGAGCTCCAAGTAGCAGCTTCTAAAATGTCCTTGGTAGCCACCTCGTAGGAAGGCTGTAGTGGTGGCCGTGGCCCTTGTGGAATGAGGCCTGATGTTTGCAGGAACTGACTTTCCATGAAAGGAGTAACAAAATCTAATGCAATTTCCTATCCATTTTGAAATTGTCTGTTTGGAAATTGCTTTTCCTTGCACCCCAGCAGCATGTGCTACAAATAGTTGGTCAGTTTTTCTGCTACTTTTAGTTCTGTCCAAGTAGTAGCGTAGTTGTCTGTGTATATCCAGGGTGTGCAGAAGTTTTTCCCCTCTATTCTGTGGATTTGGGAAGAACGTAGGCAAGTGAATAGCTTGGTTCAAGGATACCCTAGATACCACCTTTGGCATAAAAGTAGGATTAGTTCTTAGTGTAACTCTGTCCTGATGGAAGATAAGAAATGGCTGTACTGCCATTAATGCTTGTAATTCAGATACTCTTCTTGCTGAAGTTATTGCCAGAAGGAATGCAGTTTTCCAAGACAGAAACTGAAGATCCGCGGTTGCTGCTGGTTCAAAGGGAGAAGTGTTAGTTTCTCCAAGACAAAGTTGAGATCCCAAGCAGGTAAAGGGGGTTTTCTTGGAGGTTTGATATTTTTGATCCCTCTCAGAAATTGCTTGAGGAGAGGGTGTGAGAAGATAGGTGGATCCACATTGTATTCTGCTGAAATTGCTGAGGGATGAATCTTAATGGAAGAATAGGAAAGGCCATTGTGGAACAGTTCTGCTAAGTATTCCAGAATATGTGTCATGCTTGCCACTGTCACATCTAAGCCTTTTGATGTGTTCCAAATGAAAAATCTTTTCCATTTAGCCGAGTATGTCTTCCTTGTGGAAGGCCGGCGAGCTTCCATGATAATGTCCTTCACTCTCTGTGATAAAACATTTTGTTTTGGATTTAAGGGATTTTCCAGGCAGTTAGCTGCAATGTTTTCAAATTGGGATGCATGATCTTGAAATTGTTCTGCGTCAGAAGAAGAGGCCATGGTTTTGCCTGTGACATGCTCCTCAATAGTGGATACCAGTGTTGCCTTGGCCAGTCTGGAGCTATCAGAATCACTCTTGGCTGTTCCTCCCTGATCTTCAGTAGAACCTTGTACATTAAAGGAAGAGGTGGGAAGGCATATACTTTTAGAGCTTTCCAGCTGAAAGAGAGAGAATCCACCCTCCATGCTTGTGGGTGTTATGTCCTTGAGCAGAATGTCCTCAGTTGATGGCTGAGGGGGGAGGTGAACAGATCTACCTCCGGCGTTCCCCATGCCTTTGTTATGAGTTGGAAGATGTCTGGGTGCAGCATCCATTCGTGTGCATCCATGGTAGTTCTGCTTAAGCTGTCTGCCAGTGCATTTTCCTTTCCTGGCACGAACTGGGACTGCAGTTGGATATTGAGTTTCAGACATAGCTCCCATAGATTCATAGCCAGCCGCATAGAGGGTAGGAGTGTGTGCCTCCCTGCTTGTTTATGTACCACATGACCGTGGTGTTGTCTGTCCTTATTAACAGGTGGCCTTGATGGAGGAAGGGTTTGAAAGCCTCGATTGCATGCATCACTGCCAGCATTTCCTTTTAGTTTATGTGCAGGTGTAGCTGTCCTTGAGACCATAAGCCTTGGATACAGTTGCCCTCCATGTGTGCTCCCCATCCTCGGTCTGAAGCGTCCGTGGTGATGGTTTGTTTTGTTTTTGGTTTGTTGAAAGGCAACCCTCTGTTGGACTGGCAGGCCTGAGACCACCACAGGAATTCCTTTTGAAGGCAAGGAATGATTGGTATCAAAGTTTCCAAACTGTGACTGTGTTGAGACCATACACTCCTTAGGTACCATTGTAATTTTCTCATATGCAGCCTGGCCTGTGGTATCAGAATTATGCAGGATGCCATGAAACCCAGGGCCTGCAGGATTTTCCTTGCAGTAAGCTGAGCTTGTCTTGTCAGATTCATGAAGTAATCCGGAAGTTGTTTTTGTTTTTCTTCTGTGAGAAAGGCCATTTGGGTGGTTGTGTCTAGATCCGCACCCAGAAAGGTTATCCTTTGGGATGTAACCAGTCTTGATTTTTGGATGTTGACTGTGTATCCCAATGCCTGTAGTAGGTGGATGGCATAGGCCAAGTCTTTTATCAAATTTACCTTGTTGTCCGCTTGTATAAGGCAGTCGTCCAGATAAGGGTAGATTTGAATCCCCTGAAGTCTGCAGTGTGCAATTACTTTTAGTTATGTACTCACCATAACTTTAGATGTTTGGGATCCATCTCGCCTACATTCAGTACTGATGGGCTCAGAGATGATCCTCGGCTCCGACTCGGCACGCTATGCTATAGAGCGAAGCCTCTTATTGGCTGAGCTATTCTTTATCCCAGGATGCACCACCACTAATCCCCCAGATCTTGTTTGTCCGCATTCATGCACACACACATAACTTGTTTATATAACATTGCCAGATGTTTCAAGATGAAACAATAGAATTCGGACCGTCCGATCTCTTCTGATCTCCAAGGCAGGGGGATGGAGGGTGGGTTATTAGAATGGCGAGATGGATCCCAAACATCTAAAGTTATGGTGAGTACATAACTAAAAGATGTTATGTGATCCTATCTCGCCTACATTCAGTACTGATGGGACAGCGTCCCTAGCACCTAAATCCTGGGTGGCTCACTGGAAAACACTCCTGAGAACTGTGGAACCAAATGAAGCTCGCCCCCGAGATGCCACATCCAATTTGTAGTGGGAAATGAAAGTGTGCGGGGAAGACCATGTAGCCGCAGCACAAATGTCACTAATGGCAAACTTAGAATGGAATGCTATTGAAGTAGCCATAGCTCTTGTAGAGTGAGCTTTGACAGAGGTCGTAAGCTCTTTATTAGAAGAGGAATAAGCTTGACTAATACAGTCCCTGATCCATTTGGCAATAGTGACCTTTGTGATGGCTTTGCCCAATTTATTATCCGAAAAGGACATAAACAATTGATCTGTTTTCCTTGTTTGTTTGGTCCTGTCTAAATAAAAACGCAATTGCCTGTGGACATCCAATGTGTGGAATATGTATTCTGCTTTGTTAGAGTACTTTGGAAAGAAAACTGGAAGTTCTAATGACTGTTGTAGACAAAAACTGGAACAAACTTTAGGGACAAAGGATGGATTAGGCCTGAGAGATACTCTATCTGTGTGAAAAACCAGGTAAGGTGGTTTTACAGATAGAGCTTGAAGCTCTGAAACCCTTCTGGCAGAAGTAATCGCAACCAGAAAAGCAGTTTTCCAAGATAGAAATTTCAAATCACATGTTGCTGCCGGCTCGAAGGGGGAGGAGGTTAAGGCACGTAACACCACATCAAGATCCCATGGAGGAGCAGGATGAGAAATCGGAGGTCGTAAAAGCGCAGCACCTTTCATGAAGGTCTTACACAATCTGTTGCTCATTAAAGGTGGGTTTATAGATTCATGAAAATTGGAAATAGCTGCCAATTGGACCTTGATGGTAGAGACTGAAGAACCTTGATTGAATAGGGAAGTTAGAAATTTTAGGACTTCCGATAAAGGAATAGTGATGGGATCCAGACCCCGGAGTTGAGCCCAAATAGCAAATCTCTTCCATTTGCTGGTATACAATTTCTTGGTGGCAGACTTGTGGGCCGAAGATAAAATATGTATGACTTCCGGGTCTAAGGTATGATTCCTGACTATAGTCGGAAGAGGAGGAGCCAAGCTGTTAACTTCAAAGTGTGAAGGGACTGGTGGAGTAGTCCCGACTGATGAATTAATAGGTCTGGGATCTGGTCCAGGAACCATGGACCGTCCAGTGCATATTTCCGAAGATAGGGGAACCATACCTGACGAGGATAGTAAGGAGCAACTAGGATCATTTTGCTCCCCAAGTGAGACGCCTTTTGGATCACTCTGGGAACCAGGGGAACTGGGGGGAAAGCGTATAGCAAGCCGGTGGGCCAAGGATGGGCTAGTGCGTCCATAGGGCTCTCCCCCGGAGCTGGAGTGAGGGAGAAGAACTTTTTGCACTTCGTGTTCAGTGGGGTTGCGAAGGGGTTGCAACAAGGAATTCCCCATTTGCTGAAAATCTGAGTTGCCACTGCATTGTTCAGAGACCACTCTTGAGGAGAGAGGATAGTTCTGCTCAGTCTGTCGGCTATCACATTGGATTTGCCAGGGATATGAGTTGCTATCAGAAAACATTTGGTCGCCACTGCCCATTCCCATACTCTCATGGCCTCTCTGCAAAGAGGGTAGGATCTGGTTCCTCCCTGCTTGTTCAGGTACCAGACCACTGACATGTTGTCGGAGTGAACGGCAATCATGCCCTGAGGGAGGTAATCGTGGAGGGCTTGTAGAGATAGAAGCACCGCCCTCATTTCCAAAATATTGATGTGAAGAAGACTCTCTTCTGAATGCCATTTGCCTTGGACTGACCTGCCCAGGAAATGCCCCCCCACCCCATCTGGGAGGCGTCCGTAGTCAACGTGGCCATAGGAGGAGGTGGAACGAAGGGTCGACCCTGATCCAGATTGGAGGGCCAGCGAAGGTTCCGTTTGCAGGTTTCCATGATCCGTATGAGGTGACTGAGAGGGAGATCCTGAAAGGACCACTGTGTCGAAAGAAGCCACTGGAGAATTCTCATATGCAACCTTGCTAGGGGGACTAGAAGAACAGTGGCCGACATGGATCCCAATAGCTGCAGGACCATTCTGGCTGGAGCTTTGGATCTGGGAAGCAAGGCTCGAACTTGAGCCTGTATGGTTTGTATCCTTTCTGTAGGAAGATAGACCCGCATTCTGTTTGAGTCTATCTCTACTCCGATGAATCTTATGTGTTGAGATGGCAGCAACACAGACTTTGGCCAGTTGAAAGTGATTCCAAGGGAAGTGCCCAGTGATATTGTGGCTTGTAGATTCTGCAATAGTAGACGCCTGGAGGTGGCAGTTAGGAGCCAGTCGTCCAGATACGGAAACACCTGGAATCCTAGACTCCTCAGGTGAGCAGTCACGACCGCCAAACATTTGGTGAACACCCTGGGGGCTGTGGTGAGACCAAAGGGCAGCGCGCAGAACTGAAAATGACTGTCTCCTAGGCTGAAGCGCAAATGTCTCCTGGAAGCCTGATCTACCATGATGTGGTAATAAGCGCCCTTGAGATCTATGGAGCACATCCAAACACCTTTCTCCAGTAGTGGGAGAATGGATTGCAAGGTGACCATTCGGAACTTGGACTTTTTGAATGAACGATTTAGAATGCTGAGATCCAAAATGGGCCTCAAGTCCCCGGTCTTTTTTGGCACCAAAAAGAATCTTGAGTAAGTCCCTAACCCGATCTGGTCTGCGGGGACTGGTTGGATGACTCCTTTTTGAAGCAGCTTTGAGACTTCTAAGGCTGCAATTTCCCGTTGACTGGGTGGCGGGTCCGGGATTTTCTTGGACGGAGGTGGGAAGTGAGAAAAAGGGATGGAGTAACTTCCGGCGATAATTCGAAGCACCCATCTGTCCTGAGTGATACCTAACCAGGCTTTTAGGTGCCCCAAAAAACGACCCCCGACTGGCTCCGGAGCTGCACAGTCGGGCAATCCCTCAGGGATTGTGAAAGGCTGAAGAGCCACGAAAGGACTCGCGGTCTCCAGTGTTGCGGGGGTCTCTGCCGCCTCTGTGACGGCGTCTTCCAGAAAAATTTCCCCCTCCTCTGCCTCTAGAAGGGGGATCGTCCTGCTGTGAGGGATAAGACTTCTGGGATCTACGGAACCACATTTTCCCTCCTCTTTTAACCTTGGGATAAGGCCGAAAGGGAGTGGAAAATCATGCCCCTACGGCAGTCAAAGTCTTACCTTCTTGCTCGCAGCGGGTCAATGTGTCTTTTACCTTGGGTCCAAACAAAGAGGACCCATCAAAGGGAGCGTCGGCAAAAGAAGACTTGAAGGCTTCCGCAAAATGACACAGGCGGAGCCAGGCTTGCCTCCGTAGAGCAATACCTGTACCCGCCGCTCTACTCGCCCCCTCGGCCGCATATGAAATGAGCCTCATGGAAGAGTTTGATATGGATGACAGCGTAGCCAACTGAGAGCCAACCGTCTGGGCCAGCTGCTCAGGTAGGTTATACAAGAGGGTATCTGAAAGCTCCTTGATCAGATCCCTCTGAAACCTGGTGAAGTGCGTTAAATAGTTCAGGGACCTTAAGGTAAAGGCCGCTGAACTGAGGGTGCCCTGCATCGATCCATGCTCCTAGACTCCTTATTAGGAGGATGGACGGACGTCGAAGCCTCTGCTACATCTTGTTGGGTAGCAGATGCCACCACCAAGGCATCTACAGCCACATCTTTTGTCAAAAACTCCTTCTCTGGGGGTGCTGATAGGAACTTATTTGGGCGAGCAGGCACCAGTTCCACAGAGTCTGGATGTTCCCACGCCCTTCGACAGATCAAATCTAGGAGCTCGTCGAAGGGCGGAGACACCCAGGAGGCGGAGGGCTGAGCCCCGAAGGCCTTAAGGAACACCGACTCGTCAGCAGAAGGGGGTTTGGAATGCCAGCCGCCTTGTTTGAGGGCTTCCAGGATGTCTGCAAAGGAGACATCATCTGAGGACGACTTAGGGGACCCCTCTGCATCATCAAGATCAGTGTCTGACGTGAGAGACTCATCGGGGGAATCAACGTGCTTCCTCTTGCACGATCTTTTCCTGTGGGGTTCCTCTGAAGAAGCTTCAGAGGGACCTCCAGGAGGGGGGGAACCCCAATGGGGGTGACCTCAGGCCCCGGGGCTCCGCTGTCTAAGGACAGGGGGACTGCCAAAGACCCAGTCTCCGTATGCAGGGAAGGTGCTGGTGAGACCGTGGAGGTAGCCAAAGAAGATTTGGCTAACGCACTCCTCATGGCCCTGAAGGCCGGACCACCAGAATCCTGGGAAGGTCCAACCCCTGTGGCCACAACAGTAGACAGTACCCCCGCAGCCGACGCACCGAGAGGAAGGCTTGGGACCGAAAACATCAGTCCCAAAGCATCCCCCCCGGGACCGACAGAGGAGGTCCGCATACCGAACTCCGACTCGAGAGCCGGGGTTGGAGTAAGGGTCAGGGCCGACCCGAAAACCTCCATCGGCTCCACCAGCACCGGCTCCAACGGTGCCGAGGCTGTTGGAGGAGGAACCATAACTACAGGGTGAGCCATCGGCTCCGAAGCCGAATGGGCTGGAGCCGAAACTAATTTTTGGAACACAGGAGACTGAAAAAGTCTTAGGAGCACCCTGTCGATGTCCGAATCAGACATCTTGGAAGATCTAGATGAAACCGATCGGGTCCGAACCGACTTCTCCATCGGCTCCAAAGGACTGGGGGACCAGCTCCGAATGGACTCAACCAATATCGGTGCCGAGGGAGATCCCAAAACAATTTCCCGGTGCCGAGGAGGGCTTCGGAGCCGAAGGGGAAGAGTCTGTGCCGGCAACCCTCATCGGCTCCAAAATCAGTGGAGCCGGTGAAGGTGACCTGCCTCTCGAAGCCCCAGTCATCGGCTCCGAAACCAGAGGAGTCGAGACTGGGGGCATCGAGGCAAACCGTTCCGCCCTCGGTTCCGAAGTCCGTGGAGCCGATGGAGAAGCCTGCCTGGATTTCTTAGTAGTCGGTTCTGACGGGCTGGTCGGAGCCGACGCTTTCTTTTTCTTAGTTGGAGAGGATGAGGAAGATAAGGCCTCCTCGAAGGAGGGTTCATTCAGCCCTTTTAAGATTAATTTATTTTTCCTCTCTTGGAAGACCCTAGAGGAAAAGGCGTGACACACGCTGCAGGACTCCTGTAGGTGTTTGGCGCCTAAGCAGTATACGCACGAGGAGTGGTCATCAGTTATAGACATTTTATAACTGCACCTCGTGTACTTCTTGAACCCTGAGGGCCTATGTTCTTTAGACATAATGTCTCTGAAACAGTCAAAATAACAGCAGAAAGATCACTGTGTAGACAGAAAAATACAGATTTTAAACAACAATAAAAGTTTTTAGTTTAGTTTTTTTTTTTTTTTTTTTTAAACGAAAATCAAAATTAGTAAAATACAATTAACACGACAGCAAAAAAAGGAGGGCCAAGAACCCTCTAACTCAAACAGGTACTTGACCTCCTTAAAAAGAAATAGAAACTGCTAATGAATAGGGGACGGCCCCTCTAACTTAAACGGGAAAACTTTCCCTAAACAAACACACAAATTTACCACAAAAAATATATCCAAAACACTCGTACAACAACAATAGCTGTTAAAACAGCTTTTTGGTTAAGAAAAGAGAATTTCCTGACAGGAAAACTTTAGAAAAAAAACAGCACTTAGCTCAGCCAAGTTTGAGACCACGTCCTAGCTTGTAAGCGGCAAACGAGATCTGGGGGATTAGTGGTGGTGCATCCTGGGATAAAGAATAGCTCAGCCAATAAGAGGCTTCGCTCTATAGCATAGCGTGCCGAGTCGGAGCCGAGGATCGGCTCCGAGCCCATCAGTACTGAACATAGGCGAGATAGGATCACATAACATCTGATGCCAGGCATTTCGTGAATACTCTGGGCGCAGTAGATAAGCCAAAGGGCAATGCTGAGAATTGATAATGCTCTGATCCTGCAAGAAATCTGAGGTGTCTTGTGCAGTTTGGTCGAATAGGGACGTGCAGGTATGCCTCCTTGAGATCTAGAGTCACCAGCCAGGATTCTTGCCCAACATGGGAAGAAGTTGCTGTAGGGTCAGCATCTTGAATTTTGGCACAATGAGGTAAGTATTCAGTGCGGACAGGTCGAGAATAGGCCTCCACTGATTTTCTTTTCTTGGTACAAGGAATAGTCTGGAGTAAAATCCTTGGCCTTGCTCTGAAAGTGGTACCTTTTCTATAGCTTTCATTTGAAGCAAGTTGTTGATCTGCTTTAAAGCCTCTGCCCTTGGTGGTAGGTTTGGCATTCCGTTTCTTTTTGGCAAAGTGTGGAAGTGGAACCTGTATCCTTTGTCTATTATTTGCAGTGTCCATGTGTCCCTTGTAATATAATGCCAATTTTCCGAGAATAAAGCAAGCTTTCCGCCCAAGGGTGCTTCCAGTTGAGCCCTGGTGGGCGGAATCAGAGTAAAGTCATTGAGCCTGTCCTGGTGTAGTAGTTGTTGTTGCTGCTGTTGCACTACCTCTCTGGTTGGCAGGATGCCACTGGTGGCCTCTGTAAGAGTCCCTAGATTGGCCTCTGCCTCTGGGGCATCTGTTCCTGCCTCTCTGGGCTCTGTCCGAGTCTGGAAAGGACCAATTCTTAGTAGGCCAGTTTCTGCTGAATCTCGGTGGTTGTACTTGTAGGAAATCCTTAACTGTTTGCACAGATGTTGCCTTTTCTTCATACTTTAAGACCTCCTGAGCAGAGGAGCCAAATAAATTTTGTTTCTCCATTGGAGCATCCAGGAGTTTAGCTTTAACATGGTCTGGCAAAGACTGTTCCTTCAGCCAGGCATGCCTACGAATAACTGCCCCAGTCATAGCTGACCAAAATGAAGCCTCCAATGCATCATAACCACATTTTAAGAAATGATTACTAACCTGCTGTGAGTTGTGTACCAAATCCTGAAGGGATTTACGGTCAAGGGGCTCAGGAGAAGAAAGCTTCTTGTTCAGTTCATCTAACAAATACTCTTGGTACTGTATCATATGAAATTGACAATTTAGTGCCCCGACGGAAAGAGTTGCAGAAGTATATACCTTCTTTCCCCATCTCTCTAAAGCTCTGGACTCTCTTTCAGAAGGTAGAAGATTTTTGGCAGCGGCAGCCGCAACCCCTTTAGGGCCCAGAGTAATAGTTTCTGGGTCTGCAGAATGGGCTTTATACAGATGAAAATGAGAATCCGGGACCCTGTAGTATCTATCAGGTTTGGCAGGGGCCGGGGGGAGAGTATCAGGGGCTGTACTGACATCATTGTACACATCATCAATTACATTCAAAACAGGAGGTATAGCTAGGGGCCTATGCTGAGGCAAATGTAAAAAGGTCCTTAATCTTTTTCTAGAATCAGAGAAATCCTGACCTTGCCATTGAAAATGCTCTCTCATGGAGTGTAAAGTCTAACCAAAGGAAAACTCTTCAGGAGGGGAGGCCGAAGGGATAGATTCTTCTGCATCAGAATCCTCATAGGGTGAATAAGCCTCCTCCTGGTGGTCTGACAACTCAGAACCATCCGAGGACTCACCTGAAGAGTGTGGGTCAGAAGGCTCAGTCCTGGGCCTTTTGTCTGGTGGATGGTGAGAGGCCCTGTCCGGGTGAGGTTGTGAACCTCTAATTAAAGAAATAAGGTCCTCTGCAAGGCTGAGGATCTGAGAACTAGAGGAAGGCCTCTGGGATGTAGTCTTGGGAGGCAAAGCTTTAGAAAGTTTAGCAGCTTTAGCCCTAGAAAAGGCCTTAATGGACATGGAAGCAGGGGGCCTAGCTGCCCCACGTGCAGGAGTAGGTATGTCCAAAGGTATGGTGTCGGACATATCCTGGGCACTGGTTTCGGTAGGTAGCTCGGTAGCCGACTCAGCCGGGGCCTCCCGGGCCGTGGTGGTCGGTTGAGTGGATTCGGATGAAGGAATCTCCGAGGACTCTGTTTCGGCCAAAACCGAGACACTCGCGGTAGGCCTTACAGTGGTTTCAGCCAAAACCACGGGCCGCGAGTGTCGGTCCTTGTCCTTTCGTTTTTTCACCAAATGTGATGTCGGAGTCTCCGACGGCATTTTATATGCAAAACTAGCCCAAAAAAATTCCTCTGCAAACTCCGACCGACGTCTAAGAGTTCATTGGTTGAAGGAAGCACAGGCCGAACAGGACGATACGTCGTGGTCTGGGCCTAAGCAAGGAAGGCAGTAGGAATGGAAATCCTTATGAGGTATTTGTTTCCCACAAGTTAAACAATTATTTACTTTATCTGACATCGGCTGAGGCAAGAAAGAGTCCCCAACGGGATACTTAGCTTTTTCGAAGTTTTCGGTAGCTGAAATCACTGGATCTGACCGACCGGCACTTGCGAACAGCTTCTGCTTCGGGCACCGTGCGGCAAGAAAGACTGAGGAAAATGGCGTCGGCTGATGCTTTTATACCCCAGACGCTCTGACGTTGGGGAAGGTGCGACATCAGCCGAGGCCAGACCCAGGCTTTGGAATCCGGCCGACCGAAGGGCTGCCTGAGGCAGGACAACCCATATGTTATGACTGCAGATGCATTCTTGAAGGACATCTGTGGTATTGTTCGTCTTTATTAATAGTTGTCCTGGATGGAGTAAGTCCTTGAAAGCTGTCAGGGCATTCTGTACCGCTAGCATCTCTTTCTGATTGATGTGAAGATGCATTTGTTCCTTGGGCCACGTGGCCTGAATGCATTTTCCTGCCATATGTGCCCCCCAGGCATAATCCGATGCATCTGTTGTTATTGTCTGCCTGGCTGTGGGTAAGGTGAAAGGCTGTCCCTTGTTGTGGTGACAGGCCCGGGACCACCATCGAAACTCCTTCTGTAGGCAGGGAATTAAAGTTATGACTGTTTCCAGGCTGTGGCAATGTTGAGTCCAAACACT
Source organism: Protopterus annectens (assembly GCF_019279795.1). Taxonomy (NCBI): domain Eukaryota; kingdom Metazoa; phylum Chordata; order Ceratodontiformes; family Protopteridae; genus Protopterus; species Protopterus annectens. The sequence continues at coordinate 964,907,150 of NC_056729.1, forward strand.
TTTTAGATACCACTGCAGTTTCCTCATATGCAGTCTTGCATATGGAATTAGTAGAATGCAGGATGCCATGAAGCCCAGGGCCTGCAGAATTTTTCTTGCAGGGAGCTGGGTCTTTGTTGCCATCATTTGAAAGTAATGTGTCAGTTGCCTTTGTTTGTCTGGCGTAAGATAAGCCATCTGGGCAGTTGTATTTAAGCTTGCACCCAGGAATATAATATCTTGAGAGGGCACTAGTTTTGATTTCTTTTCGTTTACTGTGTACCCTAGGCAAATTAGTAATCTTTTTACAAATGCCAGATGCTTTAGAAGAGTGTCCTTGCTCTCTGCTTGAATAAGGCAGTCGTCCAAGTAGGGCTATATTTGAATTCCTTTTTGTCTGCAAAATGCAATTACTGGTGCCAGGCATTTTGTGAAGACCCTGGGCGCAGTAGATAAGCCAAAGGGCAGTGCAGAGAATTGGTAATGCATTGAGCCAGCTATGAATCTGAGGTATCTTCTGCAAGATTGTCTGATTGGGACATGCAGGTATGCCTCCTTGAGGTCCAAAGTAACTAGCCAAGCCTTCTTGCCCAGCATGGGTAGAAGTTGCTGTAGTGTTAACATTTTGAATTTTGGAACATCCAGGAAAGTATTTAGGATTGACAAGTCCAGTATTGGTCTCCAGTCTTTGTCCTTTCTGGGTACTAGGAAAAGTCTCGAGTAAAATCCTTGTCCCTGTTCTTGCTGTGGTACTCTATGAATAGCTCCCATGTCCATGAGAGCAGCAATTTGTTTTTGTGCCTCTGCCCATTGGTTTTGTGGCAGGTCCGGCATACCTTTTTATTTTGGAAGGGTGTGAAAGTGGAACCTGTAACCCTGAGAAACAATATTCAGTACTCATTTGTCCTGGGTGATTATGTGCCAATTTCTTGAGAAAAGTGCTAGCTTTCCCCCTAGTGGTGCTGCCAACTAAGTGCTTGGCATTTGTAGAGAAGTCATTGGGACTGTTTCCTATAAGGTTGTGATTTGTCTTCTCCTCCTCTGGGAGCTGAAGCGTCCCATTGTTTAGGTCTGTAGGAGCCTTGGGGCTGAGATCTGCCTCTTGGGCGTCTGTACCTGCCTCTTTGTGGCCTGTCTGACACCGGAAAGGACCAATTTTTAAGGGCCAGTTTCTGCTAAACCTAGGTGGTTGAACCTGTAAGAAATCCTTTACTGTCTGCATTGATTTTGCTTTATCCTCCATTTTCTTTAACAGTTCTTCTGCCTTAACACCAAACAAAGTATCATACTGTAGTGGAGCATCCAATAATTTTACTTTAACATGTTCAGGTAAACTTTGTTCTATCAACCAAGCATGTCTTTGAATGACAGAGCCTGTAACTGCAGCTCTACAAGAAGCCTCTAATGAATCAAAACCACATTGTAAAGTATGCTTTCCCACTTGTTCAGCTGCATGCAATAAAGCCTGCATTTCCTTACTGTCAGGACTTTGAGTTTGTAAACATTTTCTGTTTTAACAAGGACATGAGGTACTGTTGATATTTAAGCATGTGAAACTGGTAATTTAAAGCCCTTACCCATCTATCCAGAGCGCTGGAATCCCTATCCCGAGGGGAGAGGATTTTTAGCAGTGAAAGCCTTAACCCCTTTAGGACCCTGAGAAATGGTTTCTGGGTCTGCAGCAGGGTTTTTGTAAAGAAATTTATGAGAGTCAGGAACCCTGTAGTACCTGTCTAGCTTGACTGGTGCAGGGAGTAAAGAATCAGGAGACGGACTGGATTCAGAGAAACATCATCAACAATATCAAGCACAGGGGGAATAGCCAGGGGCCTGTGCTGAGGCAATAAAAGAAAGTCTCTGAGCCTTTTCTTAGATTCTGAGTAATGGAAATGCTCCCTCATGGTGTGTAAGGTTTCCCCAAAAGAATAATCCTCAGGCGGAGAGGCTGAAGGTATAGACTCTTCTGCATCAGAGTCCTCATAGGGAGGGAGAGAATATCCCTGATCAAAGGAGGAATCAGAGGAAATAGAAACCTGGCTAGAGGAATCAGTCAGTGTCTTGCCTAGGCCTTTTGTCAGGAGGGGGATGGGAACCCCTGATTAAAGTAATTAGGTCTTCAGCCATTTTAAGCATCTGTTTCTTTGGCATGGAAGACGGTTCATGAGAATGCTGTACTTGTTTCCTTGTCTTTAATGGTGTTTTTGACTTTGCCTTGGCTGCTGTAGAGGACTTAATAGTAAGCTGTGAAGGTCTGAAAACACCGTCAAAAGCCGATGCCTGCTCAGCGGCTCCGGACCCATCTGAGGGAACAGTTTCCGCAGGCCCAATATCTTGAGTTTCCACAGGCCTCGGTGTCTCCACGTCGCTGTCAGATACGGCCTGTGGCTCTGAGGCAGCGGGTATCAGGGTCTGCGAAAGTGCCTCACTGAGAACCGGCGACTGGCCTAGAAGAGGCTTTGTCGTCTGTTTTGGAATTCGGATGCCTGTCTTTTTCTTTGTCTTTGCGTTTTTTATAAATTCCGGTCGTTGGTTGTTCCGACGGCATTATGTAGTTAAACCTTCGGCCAAAATAATGTAAAGCAAATTCAAACCGACGTTTAATAGTGCGTTTGTTGAATCTAGCACAAAACTGACAACTAGTAATGTCGTGGTCAGAGCCTAGGCAAGGAATACAGTAAGAGTGAAAGTCCTTATGAGGTATTTGCTTCCCACAAGAAATACAATTATTAACTTTTACTGACATCGGTCTGGAGCAAGAAAAAGTTTCCCCAACGGGGTACTTAGCTTTATTGAAGACTTCGGTTCTGAAACTCAATTTCGAAAATCTCAGGAGTCGGCCGACCGGCACTTACGAACTGCTTTTGCTTTGGGCACCGCACGGCAAGAAAGACTGGAGCAAATGGCGTCGGTTGCATCTTTTATACCCCTGGCGCACTGACGTCAGGGAAGAGGCGACAGCAACCGATGCCGGACCTAGACTTTGGAACTCTGGCCGACTGTGGGTAGCCTGCCAGCAGGATAACCCAAGTGTAATGACTGCAACAGTGAAACACGATGAACACTGGTGGTTTACGATTATGGTTGGGTGCTTTCTGGTGGTGACCAGGACTTTCCAGTCACAATGCAGGCTAACATGAGCAACTACTGGGGAAACTTGAGTGGGTGTGCCGTCCTGTACAGGGAGACACATGCTGTCACACATGCACCTCACCTTGGTTAGGGATTCTTCTCCCATTATATTAAAATCCCTGTTCACTTTGAAAATGATTTGCAAGGGGGTGGGAGTAACTTCATATATAGAAAGACCCAGAATGCTGAAATTCCCTGTAAAGGGAGAGGCCATCTTTTGCAAGGCGTTCACAGCAGGATCTTGTCAATTTGTGTGATGAAAAGCACAAATGTGTTCATGGAGGGACGACAGATGTTGAGTGGCAGGGGATATGGTGGCCAAATCAGGTCTGGTTAAAAGTGGGTTTCACACCATTAGCACTATTAAACCAGGTTTAATTAAAATTCCAGTAATGCCATATTGTGACTAAATAGCAGCTACTGTGAGCCTAACTGATCCTTACTTGTATTCATTTTCCAGTTTTCTTAACTTTCTCAATTTATATTTCTGGATGTACTGATTACAAACATTTAAAATTAATTTTAAAAGCATACAACCAAGTATATTTAAAAAGAACTTCAGCTACAACTAAAATGTGCAATGCTACCATAAATCTTACATGTACTTACAAAATACTGCTTACCATTTAACATCAGCAGATTGTCAGCTACTGGATGAGGATATCCTATGCGTCCTGAAATGAAAAAGAAACAAAAACTGTTACAAAGATACATAATTATCTTTTTAAAACAGGAGCAAAGCATAAAAACAAAGTTATATCAGTGACCACTGACATAACCTAAACTTTAGACAAATTCGTAATTCCACAAAAAAATCCATTATCCTTGACAAAAAAAACTTCTACCTGAAATTCCAACAAAACCAACAAAATAATCTGCAAATGTTTTGGTCAGGTATCAACAAATTACCTCACCCAGGACAGTCCAAAACACCTACCCCCTCAAACCTAACCCAAACCTCTCCCAGCCATATTGCCAACACCTTTAACAAATTTTTCTCTGAAACAGTCCAATCACTAGCAACCACCTTACCACCTACTTCCACCACTAAATTTCCCTCACTAACCAAATTACCCCAGCCTTTTAACTTTCAACCTGTCCCACCATCTTTAATACACTCCTTGCTTCTTAAACTAAAACCATGTACACCATCAGCTGACCTTCTCCCAGCTGAATTCCTGCAAATCGCAGCTGGTGTACTTGCCTACCCTATTTCTATCCTAATAAACAGAACCATCTCTGAATCTTATGTCCCATCCATCTGGAAAATCTCCCATATCATCCCTCTGCATAATAGAGGTACCTCAAATGAATGATCTAACTTCCGCCCAATAGCCCTTCTCTCCCCCCCTTGCAAAAATTATGGAGCGATGCATCCATCGGCAATTACTTCAGTATCTCCTACAAAACAACCTTCTAGTTGACTGTCAGCATGGTTTCAGGCCTCACCATAGTACCACAACAGCTCTTCTATCCTTTACAGATAGCATTAATAAAAACAGACAGGAACAGCTAACGCCACTGGCTATGAGAATCTTGAGAAACTTGTAACTCCTTCTTTAAATATAAGTCCAAGGTACCATCCAACAAACGAAAGCAGCAGCCCTCTGATAGTATAACTCCACACTTTATTCGGACACGAAACATACACTAACAATGGTTAAGCGCTTTCACCTGTACACAACACAGGCTTCATCAGAAGTTCTGATGAAGCCTGTGTTGTGTACAGGTGAAAGCGCTTAACCGTTGTTAGTGTATGTTTCATGTCCGAATAAAGTGTGGAGTTATACTATCAGAGGGCTGCTGCTTTCGTTTGTTGGATGGTACCTTGGACTTGTATTTAAAGAAGGAGTTACAGGTTTCTCAAGATTCTCATAGCCAGTGGCGTTAGCTGTTCCTGTTTGGTTTTTGTTACTTGTTGCTGCGAACGCTGTTTTTGATTAATAACAACAGGAATACTAACCTTCTATCTTCTGCTCTTTTCATAGATCTCTCAAAGGCCTTTGATATGGTTAACCACCAAATACTATTAAGTATACTTGAATCACTTTCCCTTGATCATCAACTAGTAAAATGGTTCCAATCCTACCTTGAAAACAGGAAACAAGTGGTCCTGTGGGAAAACTATCTTCTCAGCTTCCTATCACCCTTGGAGTCCCTCAAGGATCCATTCTTGGACCTCTCCTTTTCACAATTTTCATTAATGATCTAAAAACTTCCCTTCCACAAACTACATGCATACAATATGCTGATGATTCAACTCTGGTATGTGCCGCATCCTCCCCTGCTAAATTACAGGTTAACGCACAAACTGTCTTTACTTTAGTGGAAAACTGGTTCCATCAACGTTGTCTCCTCCTGAACCCTAAAAAAACTAAACTACTGCTATTTACTCCCACACAGAAATCCCCCTCTATCAATTTCACAGTAAAATCAAACAATGGCACATTAATAGCCCCTGAAACCACCACCAAACTCCTCGGTGTATTAATAGACAACCATCTCACCTTTGACTCACACATTAACGTTAGTATTAAATCAGTAAATAGAAAACTTGGATTCCTCTACAGAATCAGACCATTTCTTACAGAGTCAGCAAAGATCTCTATTGCACAAACCCACCTTATTTCCACCCTACTCTACGCCTCACCTATATATATATACCAACCTATCCAAAACTAATCTAAATAAACTAGCAACCACCTACAACAACACAGCTAAATTTGCCACCGGTGCCCCCTTCCGTACTCACCAGTGCCATAACCTTAAACATCTCGGATGGCTGGAAGTACAAAACCAACTAGTTTACCAGCAACTCATTTTTATTCACAAGATTTTACATCATCTTTCAGACACTCCCATACTATGTAACCTAGTAAATTCTTATAAAAACCTTCCTAGCCTAAGATCAGCTAAAAAACTACAAGTCGCCATTACTAAATCCTTTAACAAAGCTGGAGACTGCCTATTCTCAAATGCAGTTGGCAATTCCTGGAACAAACTTCCAACTGAGATCACATCCCTTACTTCCGCCAACCTTTTCAAGAATCAATTGAAAAACTTCATTAAAACCAAATGGCTTTGCCCTGCTCTCATCTCAGCCTGACTGATACTTATTCTCCTCTTTCTACTCTAACTCTCAAACTGGATTTCTTTTTGCTGAAACTCCTCTACCTTCCATATATGGCATGTTTAAACTTCTTGCTCTCTTTTTTGTATCTCCCCGCTATGCTATATGAAGTTCTATGGATATTAAATATCTTTTCGCTTTTTCTTATATATTTTTTTTATTATTTTGTATTTTTTATGCTTACTGAAACTGAACAAGAACTATTTCTTTTTTGGCTCTCTATAACAAAAAAAAAATTGTTTACTCATGTAATTATTCTTGTATTTAACATTTTTTTCTTGGGGACTATACAATTATTTTTTTGGAATCTCTATTTCTTGCGGATTATTTGTATGAATTTTTTTTTTTTTCCTGTCCTTGTTGTCTCAGAGCTTTTCTCCTCGGGCCTCTACTGAAAATGGACATATATGCAGTTAGACTAGCCCGGTCAACAAATGTAAAATAAATAAATAAATAAAATATACTTACCATAATGTTCCATCTGTGTTGTTGATCTTCATTTATCCTTGACCTTTGGGCTATGGTTCCGTTCCTTGAAACCAGTTCAGCTGTTATACAGCTCGCGCAAGCCAAAACCTCTCGAGCTAAGTCTCTACCCACAATACCCCTCTCCAGATTACCTCAGATCGAGTTTGCAGCCTCACAGGCATAGAGAAGAATATGTATATGGAATTGAAGAGGCTATGTCCAAAGTCAAACCTAATAAAGTTACCAGGAGAAGCATCCAATCCTCCAAGGAGTCTGCAGGAGGGTGGGGTGCCAACGATAAATGAAGATCGACAACACAGATGGAACGTTATGGTAAGTACATAACTTCTTTATCTGATGTTGTCAAACTTCATTTATCTTTGACCTTTGAGACAGAGTCCCCAGCTACTTTAGAGCTTGGGTGGCCTTATGGAAGGATACTCCTGAGAACCATAGAGCCAAGACCAGATCCAATTTGTAATGAGTGATAAAGGTATGTGGGGTAGCCGAAGTTGCTGCTGCACATATTTCATCCATGGAAGACTTGAAATGGAAAACAGCAAATGTGGCTATTGCCCTAATGGAATACGACTCCACTGCCACTGGTAATTGGAGATTTTTTTTTTTTATTGCATATGAAAGTAATACAGTCTCTTAACCACCCTGCCAAGGTGACATTTGAAACAGATTTCCCTATGGATGGGCTGGAAAAGGAGACAAGTAACTGGCCCGATTTTTCTAAATTCTTTAGTTCTGTTGAGACAGAAGCGCAATTGTCTGTGAACATCCAGCAGATGCAAAAAAAGAAGTTATGTACTTACCATAACGTTCTATGTGAGTTCTTTACAGATGGGATCGGGGTTCCATGTGAGTTGTTCTTTACAGATGGGGTCGGAGCCGATCCCTCGGCTCCGAGTCAGCCTACTATAAAGCTCTAGGTCTTCAAATAGCTCGAGGCCAAGTCCCTATCCCATGATGCACCTAGAGTTACCTCAGATCTTGTTTGCTGTGTATAATACCATATGTCATTCTATCACTCCATAAGAGAAAATATAGAAGGGTTGAGAAACCAGGAAGGATCCAGCATCTCAGTCTTCTAAAAGCCCAGGAGGGGAAGGAGGGAGGGAAGCAAGAATGAAGGCGAGATGAATAACTCACATGGAACATTATGGTACGTACATAACTTTCTTTATGTGAAGTTGTTCTATCTTGCCGTTCATTCTTACAGATGGGTAGCGTCCCAAGCACCATCTATCTCGGATGGCTCACAGGAGTATGTTTTTCAGGACAGTGGATCCAAAGAAGGCCCCGTCAACTTTGTAATGAGTGATAAAGGTATGAGGTCTTGACCAAGTGGCTGCTGCACAAATGTTATCAATAGGAAGTCTGGCAGAGAAGGCAGAGGATGTAGAAACTGCTCTTGTTGAGTGAGCCTTAATTTTGTGCTGTAAGGGCATATTGGCAGCGGAATAAGCAAATGTGATACAATCAGATAACCACTTACAGTTGTTTTAGCCACTGGCATACCCTTTCCTGGCATCTGAAAAGAAAACAAAAAGCTGTTCAGATTTCCTAAAATCTTTTGTTCTATCCAAGTAAAATCTGAGCTGTCTGTGAACATCACGTTTGTGCAGCATGTATTCTAGATTGTTGGGAGTGATTGGGGAAGAAAACTGGCAAATCAATAATTTGATTAAGATTAGTTTCAGTGCAAACCTTAGGCAAAAAGGAGGGGTTTGTTCGAAGTGAGACTCTGTCAGCATGCAAAATCAATTAAGGAGGCTTAATGGACAAGGCTTGAAGCTCTGACACTCTGCGGACAGAAGTATTAGCTACTAAAAAGATAGTCTTCCATGACAAAAATTTGAGGTCACATGAGGAAGCTGGTTCAAATGGAGGAAGAATTTTGCGGGAAAGCATAAAATTTAGATTCCAAGGGGAATAGGGAGATTTCACAGGTGGTCTGAGATGAAAGGTCCCTTTGAGAAAGGCTTTGGATAATTTGTGTGACATAATACTCAATCCTTCAAATCCAAGAAGAAAATTAGAAGTGCCAGCAAGCTGAACGCGAACTGTTGCTGCTGCAACTCCTTTGTTGAAAATCATAGTCAAGAACTCTAAAATGGAGGACATAGGGGCTTGGGTAAGGATCAATATTGTTTTTAGAGGCCCATATAGAAAAATTGTTTCCATTTGGTAAGGTATAGCTTCCTCGTAGGAGATTTATGTAAAGATAAGAATTTGCTTCATTTCATTGGAGAGGTTATGGAACCTGGCTATGATGGGAATTGGAGCAGCCAAGCTGTCAGCTTCAGGGACTACAGAGAGGGATGACGTTCCCCCGACAAGTGCGTCAGAAGGTCCGGAACTGGGTCCAGAATCCAAGGGTCCTCCAAAAGATGAAGTCTAAGGATGGGGAACCAAATCTGGCGAGGCCAATGAGGGGTTATTAGAATGATGGTCCTTCCCAGGGTTTTTGCTTTATCTAGACACATTGGTATCAATGGGATTGGTGGAAATGCATAGAGGAGACCCGGAGGCCAATCGTGAACGAGTGCATCCCTTGAGGCTTCTCCCAGAGGGGGAATTAGGGCAAAGAAGCTTCTGCATTTCGTGTTGATGTGACTGGCAAAAAGGTTGCAGCAAGGCTGACCCCTACCTGTGGAGTATCCTGTCCGCTATTTCTTTCTTGAGGGACCACTCGTGGGGCAACAAAATTGCTCTGCTTAGCTTGTCTGCTATCATGTTGGATTTCCCCGGTATGCGCATTGCTAACAGAAAGCACTGGGTGGATATAGCCCACTGCCATACTCCTAGGGCCTCGCAACAAAGGGGATATTACCTGGTTCCTCCTTGTTTGTTCAAGTACCAGACCACTGACATGTTGTCTGTCTGAATCACAATTGTACACAAAAGAAGAGAGAGTCCTGGAAGTACTGCAATGCCAAAAGCACCACTCTCATCTCTAGGACATTGACATGCAGATGTGTCTCTTGATCGGTTCATGTGCCTTGGGCTGTCCTTCCATGAAAATGCCCCCCCCCCCACCCTATCAGGGAAGCATCCGTGGTCACTGTGGCCGCTGGCGGGGATAAATCAAAGGGATCATCTATCGTGACATGAAGTGAGGTCAACCACCACTGAAGATCTTTTTTGCAAGAATTTGTGATCATTATCAGGTGAGACATGGGGAGCTCATGGTAAGACCACTGAGTGAACAACAGCCAGTGCAGTATCCGCATGTGCTTGCGACCCAGCGGTATGGTCAGAATTGCAGCTGCCATCATACCGAACAACTTTAGAACTTCTGATGCTGGAACCTTGTTTTTGCATATCAGATTGGGGACCTGCTGACGGAGTAGTAAGACTCTTTCTACTGGAAGTCTTAGTGTGGTGGTGTCCAGTTCTGCTCCGTTAAAAACGGTATGTTGCAATGGCGACAAGGCAGATTTTTCTGAGTTTATTGTAATGCCCAGCTGGCTGCAGAGTGACAGAGAGGAGTCCCTGGCTTGAATGAGTTGATGCCTGGTGATGGCGGTGAGGAGCCAATCGTCTAGGTATGGAAACATCTGGAATCCTAAACGTCTCAGGTGAACCGTGACCACTGCCATACATTTGAACACTTTGTGGGCTGTTGTGAGACCAAAGGGCAGGGCTCAAAACTGGAAGAGCAGGTGAACAATAGATGGTCTGGCCATTTTTATGTGGTAGTATGCTATCGAGCACATTCAATTGTCTTTCCCTAAAAAGGGAAGTATCGACTGAAGCGTAACCATCAGAAACTTCTCTTTTTTGACAGATTTGTTTAGCCTGCTGAGGTCCAATATAGGTCTCCAGTCCCCTGTGTTTTTTGGAACTAAAAAGAATCTTGAGTAAGTTCCAGATCCTGTCTGGTCTGCTGGGACTGGTTGGATGACTTTTTCTTAGCAACAACTTCTACTGTTGCCTGTTCCCTGTAACTGGGTGGAATGTCTGGGATTTTCCTTGTCGGTGGAGGGGGTGTGGCGAAAGGAATGAAGTATCCTCTGGAAATGATACTTTGCACCCAGTTGTCATTTGTTATTTTGAGCCATGCGTCTGGACACAAAGATAAGAGACCCCCGACTGCCTCCAGAGTAGGACAGTCGGGCCTCCTTTCAGGAGCGCTGGTAGGGCTTCCCAAAGAAGTGATCTCTGTTGCCCTGGTTTTGCAGACCCCCCTCTGCCACGAGGGTGTCGTCTTCCATTATTGCCCCCTCCTCTGTCCCTGGAAGGGGGGGTTTCACCACGTGTGTCCTGAAAGGCTTCATGGGCTTTTCGGAACCACATTTTCCCTCCCCTTTGACTCTTGGGGTAGGGTCTGGTAGGGGTGGAAAAACAGACAGCAGACAGAGTCTTTCCTTCCTGCTTACACCTGGTCAAATTTCCTTAACTTTGGGCCTGAAAAGGGACGAGCCATCAAAAGGGGTATTCACAAAGGATGACTTGAAAAGCTTTGCGAAGAAACACAAGCGCATCCAGGAGTGTCTCCTAAGAGCAATTCCTGTACCCGCTGCCCTGCTCGTTCCCATCAGCTGCTTACGAAATGAGGTGCATGGACAAGTTAACAATGGAGATGAGGGTAGCAAGCTGGGAGGCAACTTTGTCTGAAGCTCCTGCAGCTACTGTACCCTGAAGAGCATCTCCCAGCTCTTTAAGGAGATCTCTTTGCAGTCTTGTGAAATGGGTTAGGTAGTTGAGCGAACGGAGTGCAAAAGTTGCTGAAATGCAAGTGCACTTCCCGTATCTATCCATGATCCTGGAATCTCTGTTAGGAAGATGGATAGAAGAGGAAGTTTCTGAAATTTCCTTTTTGGTGGCTGCCACCATGGCATCAACTGGCACACCCTTGGTCAGAAAGGATTTGTCTTGGGGAGCAGAGATAATGTATTAGGCCTCCTAGGGACAGGCTCTGTGGTGTCCGGAGATTCCTACGCCCTTCGTGAGACCAGCTGCATAAGCTCATCGAAGGGCGGAGACACTCAAGAGGTGGAGGGCTGAGACCCGAAAGCCTTCAGGAGAACCCACTAGTCTTCAGTAGGGTTTGTGGACTGCCAGTCACCCCTCCGCCTAAGGATTTCTAGTATCTCAGTAAATGAGATATCCTCAGAGGGGGACCATGGGGACCGTTCTGATTCATCCAAGTCAGTATCAGATGTCAGTGACTCCTCCTGTGGGGAGTCTAGATGTTTCCTCTAACAAACTCTCTTCCTGGGAACCTCATCAATGGCAGCTTCTGGTGAGGTCTTGGAAAAAGCATGGGCCACCCATTGGGGTTTCCTGAGGCTCTGGGTCTCTACGCTTGGCCAGGATCTGTGAAGCAGAAGCAGACACAGGTGCTTTAAGGGGAGGAAGAAGCCAGACCTGAGGTTGAGGATGTCTTAGGAGACACAACTCTCCTCATGGCTGGGAAGGCACTACTGCTCCGATGCGAAGGGACTGACGGATCCGAGGAAACAGTCAATAACCCCGGCACCGGGACTGTGGGCTCCGAGCCAGAGGTAGGAGCAGAGTTCATCCGAGCCAAAGCCCCGAGAGGCAGAGTCAGAACAGACAATTCGGTCCGGCTATCCTCCCCGGAACCGACCAGAGTGTGTCGGCTCCTAGAGTCCTTGATCGGCACAGAGGACATTAGAGTAAATAGAGCCGAATACACTGGAGCAGGCGTCAGCTCCAAGGGCCCCACGATCAACAAGTTCGACTTCTCCAGCTCCGAAGGACTGGTATGGCTCGGAGGAGGAAGAGTTGTAGCTGGCATAAAGGACTTCGGCTCTGAAGCCACTTGGGTCGGAGCCAATAAAAATTTTGCAAAGGCTGCCTGTAAAAGCTTCTGCACAACACGATCCACATCCAAATCGGAAAGGCTAATAGAAAACAGAGATGAATGGATCGAAGGTGGTACCAACTGTAACAAAGGAGGCTTAGGTATTTCGGATACCGGTTCCAGGACTGGGGACCGGCTCCAAAAAGATAAGACGGTCGGCCCCGATGTCTGTGGAAACGACGTTGAAGACTTCTTGCGATTTTTTACTCTCAGAAGTTTTAGAAGACTTTGAGGACATGCTGGATCCATCTTGGTCGCTCAAAGCTTCTTGGAAGGAGGGTTTCAGCAAACCTCTATCAATTAACTTCCTCTTTCTCTCCTGGGGCAGCCTGGAAGAGAAAGAATGGCATATGGAGCAGCTATCTTGCAAATGTAATGCTCCTAAATAATACATACAGTTGACATGACTGTCAGTGACAGACATTTTTTGGCCACATTTGGGGAACTTTTTAAATCCTGACTTAGGATGTTTTTCTTGGTCAGCCATTATTGTACTCACAGTATCAAAAAGAATTACTGTCAAACTGAACTCTCTGAAATAATTCTGAACAGTAACACAGTCAAAAAGCCCTTAGAAAAATACAGGCTAAAAGTCACACACACACACACACACACACACACACACACACACACACACACACATATTTATCTAAACTAGAATAAAGTATTAATTTGCGACAGAAATCACTGTTTAAATTCACACAATATTAAATGCTAAACACACTAACTATAGCAATAAAGATAGCTGCTACTTCACACACTTAAACTAAGCCTTATCTGATAACTCTAAAGTGGGACAAAAGGTCACTAAGCACATTTAATCTAACAAGAAAACAGTGACAGAAAAGTCACTGATAAACACACTTTAAACTAGGCCTAGAAAAAAAAAAAAGATGCCAATTAGAAATTTAAGCAAAAATCACACCAAGGGAAAGGGAAATGCACAATCAAGTTACAAGAGCTTATAAAAGTATCTAAAACTACTAATAAAAAAGTATCAATATAATAAGCTAAATATTAGAAAAAGTAAGGTTTTACTGGCCCGAGCTAGTGAGAACCTCCGATCTATTGCAGTGGCAAACTAGGTCTGAGGTAATTCTAGGTGCATCATGGGATAGGGACTTGGCCTCGAGCTAGTTGAAGACCTCGAGCTTTGTAGTACACCGACTCAGAGCCGCGGGATCGGCGCCAAACCCATCTGTAAGAATGAATGGCAAGATAGAACAACTTCCCATATAATACTCACCTTTGTTAAGAGAAATTTAGAAAGAAAACAGGTAACCTTTACACTGTGGTTTCAAGTGCAAGGTTCCTTTCATGAACACTTTACACAATTTTTGAGAAATTCAAAGCCACTGTGGACATTGGAAACAGCAGTTAACTGGACCTTAACAGTAGAAGCAGAGGCTCCCTGTTCAAAAAGTGTAGCCAAAAACTCCAAAACTTTTTCAACTGGTGTGGAGAAGGGGTTAAGACCATTATTGTGTGTCCAGACAGAAAATCTTTTCCAACTGCTATGGTAAATTTTCCTGGTGGAAGGTCTATGGACATCCAGTAAAATTTTCTGGACTGGAGAAGATACATTTTTCTAATAAAACCACCAATGCAGAAGGAAGGAAAACAACCAGCCAGTGAATCCACCAATAATTTACTTAAAAAGACTGAAAAAACTTATTGATCTAACGTCTCAGCTCAACACACAAGCCTTCAAGGAGTAAAAACAAACCAGAAAAACTTGCCTCATATACTGTGTTCAATTAAACAATCAATCAATCAAATCAGGTGTTTCCAATTTAACTCTTCGTTAAGTCCACATGGATGCAAATTGTTAAATTTCAGAATGGAAAGGGATTCCTTTGTCAAAAGCCGTTTTTTTAAAAGACATTCATCAAACAGTGATACTTTAAATTTCTCTAATATAGTACCCTGTAGTCCTTCACTACTACTATTATGAAAAGATTTAAAATGAGTGGCTATTGAACTTTCTTCTTTCTCATTATTAATGTCTCTTATATGCTCAAGCATTCTAACCTTAAATGCCCTCTTAGTCTCTCCGATGTAAAATAAATCACAAGGGCATTTAAGTGCATATATAACTCCCTCTGTGTTGCAAGTAAAACTATAACATGTATCAAATGGAATATGATTAATATTAACAAAATTATTTACTACATATTTGCATGCTTTACATTTGTTGCAACAAGATATACCTATCGGGGATATGTTTCGATTAATCCTGGAATCAGGGGTACAAAACTTCCCCTTAACAATGGAGTTTTGTATGTTTCTACCCCTTCTATAAGAAATACCTAATCTAGTATTTAACCACGAAGAAACATTTTTCAAAGAGCACAAATAATTCAAAAAATATTTCACTTCTTCAATAATTTCAGAACTGAAACATCCAAATGTAGTAACAAAATAAACAAGCTCAGAAAATTCTTTTCCATTAATCTTATACGGAACCAATATCTGTGAATTAGTATGAATGAAATAAGTATACATTTTTCTGCCTGGCGACTAATGGAATTAAAGAAGCCAAGTTGTAAGCTTGAGGTTCTTAAGATTGGGATGCACCAGTCCCTGTGGATGAGATAGAAGATCCAGAACTGGGTCCAGGATCCATGGACGGTGTGTATTAGATGAGGCCACAGGAAGGGGAACAAGACTTGTCAAGGCCAGAAGGGTGCAATGAGGATCACCTTGCTTCGCAACCTGTTGGCTTTCTTTAAGAAGACAGGAGTCAGTGGGGAAGGGGAGGAAAGGCATATATTAGACCCGAAGGCCAATCGTGAAGAAGAGCATCTCTCGGGAACTCCCCTAAGAGGGGATTTAGGGCAAAGTAGCTGCTGCACTTGCTGTTGAGGGGTGATGCTAACAGGTCACAGCAAGGCTGGCCCCAGTGACGGAAAATCTCCTTTGCCACTCTGGGATTGAGAGACTACTCGAGGCAGGAGAAAGCATCTGCTCAATTTGTCCGCTAACTTCCCGGGATGTACGCTGCTATAAGAAAGAGGATGGAAGATATCACCCATTGCCACGCTCAGAGCTTCTCAACAAAGGGGGTAAAGACTTGGTTCCATGCTGTTTGTTGATGCACAAGACTAATGACATTGTCTGACTGAATTGTAATTGTTCCTGGAGGGAGGACAGCTTGGAAGTTTGCAACTCTAAGAGCACTGCCCTCAGTTCCTAAGCAGTGATATGCAGATTGGCCTCCATCGTGGACCAAGTGCCTTGGACTGTTCTTCCCAGATAATGCCCCCCCCCCATCTGAGAGGCGTCCATGGTCACTATGGCCTTGGGCTAAGGTGGAACAAAGAGACGGCCTAAGAGAATTTCTTTGGATTCCATCCACCAGGGTAAATCTTTCTTGCAGCGATTGGTGATTGAAATGGGATGCATCACTGGATGTGTTAGGATGGACCACTGGGATGCCAAAAGCCATTGTAGTCATCTCTGTGAAACTTTGCTAGTGGTACTAAAATGATGGCTGCTGCCACTGACCCTACAGTGGATATAAAAAGTGTACACACCCCTCTTAATACACACCCCTGTTAAAATGCCAGGTTTTTATGAAACAAAAAAATGAGACCATAATAAATCATTTCAAAATTTTTCCCACCTTTAATGTGACCTATAACCTGTACAATTCAATTAAAAAACAAAGAAATCTGTTAGAGGGAAAAATATAAAAAATAAAAAACATACACCAAGCTGGTTGCATAATTGTGCACACCCTTAAACTAATACTTTGTTAAAGCACTTTTTTCTTTAATTACAGCATTCAGTCTTCCTGGGTACACATCTGCCATCAATTAGAGAGACTCTAACCCCAAAAAAGTTCAGTTGTCCTAGTAGGATCTTCCTGGCAGTTACTCATTTGCCTGCTACAGAAAAAGCCATGGTTCGCAAACAGCTTACAAAGTATCAAAAGGATCTTATTGTTGAAAGGTATCAGTCAGAAGGGTACAAAAAATTTCCACAGCATTGGCTATACTATGCAACACAGTGAAGACAGTCATCAAAACGTGGAGAAAATATGGGACAACAGTGACGATGCAAATAACTGGACGTCCCTCCAAAACTGCTGAAAAGACGAGATGAAAACTGGTCAGGGATGCTGCCAAGAGACCTACAGCAACACTGAAGGAGCTGCAGGAATTTCTGGCACATACTGGTTGTGTAATACATGTGACAACCATCTCCCATATTCTCCATATGTCTGGACTATGGGGTAGGACTGCAAGACAGAAGCCTTTTCTTACACAGAAAAGCATCCAGGCCCAGCTAAAGTTTACAAAACAATCCATCAAGTCTCCCAAAAGCAAGTGGCAAAATGCGTTATAGTCTGATGAGACCAAGGGTGGACTTTTTGGCCACAATTCCAAAAAGTACATTTGGCGCAAAAACAGTTCACATCACCAAAAGAACACCATCCTCACGGTGAAGCATGGTGGTGGCAGTATCATGCTTTGGGGTTGCTTTTCTTTAGCTGGAAATGGGGCTTTAGTCAAGGTGGAGTGAATTATGAACAGTTCCAAATACCAGTCACTTTTGGCCCAAAACCTTCAGGCATCTGCTAGAAAGCTGACGATGAAGAGGAATTTCACCTTTCAACATGACAATGACCCCAAGCATACATCCAAATCAACAAAAGAATGGCTTCACCAAAGAAAAAAAGAAGTTATGTCCTTACCATAACGTTCCATGTGGAGTGTTCATCTCGCCTTTGTTCTTACACATGGGTTCGGAGCCGATCCTCGGCTCCGAGTCGGCCGCTTAGCAAAGCTCTGCATCGAGAAGAAGCTCGAGACCAACCTATCTCCCACAATTCCCTCTGCCCTTACCTCAGATCTAGTTTGCAAAACAATACCAGATCCCCAACAGGAATGTAAACATACATACATACATACCAGGGCGTAGCTGAAACCAGCAGCAACAGCAGAGAGAAATCAGTAGCGGGAGAGTCAGACCAGACCTCTAAACTGGACGTTCTTCCTGACCTGAGGGTGGGGGGGTGGGAATGTAAGAACAAAGGTGAGATGAACACTCCACATGGAACGTTATGGTAAGGACATAACTTCTTTGTGAGAGTGTTCAATCTCGCCGTTTGTTCTTACACATGGGTAGCGTCCCCAGCTCCGTGACCCTGAGAGACTCATGGAAGAACGTTCCTGAGCACAGTGGAACCAAAGGTTGCCCTGTCCCTGGAAATCCTATCCACTTTGTAATGAGTGATGAACGTATGTGGTTTAGACCAAGTGGCGGCCGCACAAATAGTATCCAAAGGTAGGCGGGCCGCATGAGCCAGAGATGTAGAGACTGATCTAGTAGAATGTCCTTTCGGTTTGGTGGGCAAACTCTGCTCAGTAGCAGTATAAACAAAAGTAATACAATCAGATAGTCATTTGGAGAGAGTACGCTTCGTCACTGCCATGCCCTTTCTGTTGTCCGCAAAGGCTACAAAGAGTTGGTCTGCTTTTCTGTGATCCTTTGTTCTATCTAGATAGAATCTGAGTTGTCTATGAACATCCAATTTGTGTAACATATATTCCAGCTTATTGGAATGGTTTTTAAAAAATGTGGGGAGTTCAATGGACTGATTAATGTTATTGACTGAACAAACCTTGGGAAGAAAGGACGGGTTGGTTTGTAGGGATACCCTATCCGGGTGAAAAATCAAATATGGGTGCTTAATGGAAAGAGCTTGAAGTTCTGACACTCGTCTGGCTGAAGTGATAGCTACTAGAAAGAGAGTTTTCCATGACAAGAACTTTAAAGAACAGGACGAGGCTGGTTCAAAGGGTGGTAGCATTAGTTGGGATAAAAGGAGGTTTAGATTCCACGGAGCTGTAGGGAACCTGACTGGTGGTCTAATATGAAAGGACTCTTTTAGAAAAGCCTTACAAAGCCTATGAGTCATAATAGGCGCTCCATTCTCTCCTACATGAAAGTTTGAAATAGCAGCCAATTGAACCCTCAAGGTGGCAGGAGAAGCTCCTTGGTGAAATAGCATGGATAGAAACTCTAAAACTTTGTTTAGTGGGGCTATTAAGGGATCTAAATGTTGTGCAGTTGCCCAGAATACAAATCGCTTCCACTTACTAGTGTAAATTTTTGTAGTGGAAGCTATATGAGAGGCTACTAGAATGTTCTGAACCGCAGGAGAAAGAAGATCAGACCTGGCTAAGAAGGGAAGCGGAGCAGCCAAGCTGCTAGTCTGAGGGACAGGAGCGACGGGTGGGGAGCCCCTGACGAATGGGTCAGTAGATCTGGCTCCGGGTCCAGGATCCTGGGCTCCCGTATTTGGTGTGCTTGAAGAAAGGGAAACCAAATTTGACGAGGCCAGAATGGGGCAATGAGAATTACAGTCCTTTCCAGATTCTTGGCTTTCTGCAGAAACCTTGGTATCAGAGGTATAGGAGAGAAGGCGTACAGGAGACCCGGGGGCCAATCGTGAATCACAGCGTCCCTGGGGACTTCCCCTGGCGGGGGTAATAGGGCGAAGTAGCTTCTACATTTGGCGTTCATTGGAGACGCAAACAGATCGCAGCAAGGCTGGCCCCACTTGCGGAATATCATGTCCGCTATTGTCTGTTTGAGGGACCACTCGTGAGGTAACAGGATGGCTCTGCTCAACCTGTCCGCTATGACGGTGGATAACCCCGGGATGTGCGTTGCTATCAGAAACAAATTCTCATGGCCTCTCTGCACAACTGGTAAGATTTGGTTCCCCCTTGCTTGTTTATGTACCAGACTATGGACATGTTGTCCATTTGAACTGCAATGGTCCCTAGAGGTAGAAGGGGAGAAAAATGTAGCAATGCTAGGAACACTGCCCTCATCTCCAGAACATTGATGTGCAGGTTGTACTCTAGATTGGTCCATTCGCCTTGGACTGTCTGTCCCTGAAAGATGCCCCCCACCCTATCAGGGAAACGTCCGTGGTCACTGTAGCTGTTGGAGTGGGTAGTACAAACGGCCGGCCGCCGGTGAGATTGCAATTCTGTAGCCACCAAGATAGGTGAGTCTTGCAGATGTTTGTGATGTGAATTTCGTGTGTCAGCGGTAACTGTTGGAACGACCATTGTGCGAACAGCAGCCATTGAAGAACTCTCATGTGCAGTCTTCCCAAGGGTATTGCAATGAGGGAAGCCGACATGAGTCACAAAACTGTATAAAATAAAAAGAAGAAAAGGAACCAGAAACCACAACACGAAGAAACTCTGAAAATAATCCAGTTCCAATAAGGCAATATGTGACAGTAGGTGACAGCTGAGTCACAATAATAATGTTCACCAGTCCACCAGGTAGCAGAAGTTACTTTTAATGAACAGCGATTAAAAAACAAAGTTGAGCGCTTTCATCTAAAAATAATAGACTTCATCAGAACACTTTGCTACAATGAATTGTGACTTATATACTCTTACACATGCTTCCAATAAAGTAATTAATCAATTGGCTGCGAATATTTTAACTCTTAACCTGCTACCACTGAAGGCTGACTGATGCATACATATTTAAAAACTGTTGAACACTGTTGTAAGAATATTGACATAAATTAATTCTACATGACAATTTTTTAAAAAATCCTACTAGTATAATAATATTATATGAACAGTCTTACAACTTTTATGAAACAGATGTTACTACAATAAAATCAACTCCACAACTATTAAAATGTTATCCTGCATAGTGGATGTTGGAATCTACTGTTGTACACCCAGAGGGATATAAAGTGCGAAAGTATAACTCAAGGATGCAATATAAAGTGCATAGTGCTTTGTGCAAAAAGTATAATATATAAATAGTACATATTAAAATAATCTGTATTAAAATAATACATAAAAAAATGGACAGTGTTAAAATATAAAAAGTATTGAACTTTTTAGCTTTTGAATACAACTATATTCTCCTGTCATCCAACATGGGTTTTATAGATATGTAATCGTTTAAGCCTGGAGAGACAGTGGCATTGAGTTTGATTTGCCACCATACCTCCCTTTCGCCTATTTTTTTCTTTAAGTTACCCCCTCTAGTGTTGACATGGACAATTTCTAATATACCAAATAAGAATCTATCACAAGTCTTGCTGTCCTTTAAATGTTTGCACTTCTGATGCAATAATAGTGGTCATAGATGAGACATCTCTCAGTTTTGCCTATAATAAGTTGCCAGGTATATTAACCCGGATGTTCTGCAATTTCCTTTCTTAAAGTTTATAGTTGTGTAGTTTGTATCCTGTAATGTTATTGAGGGTCTAAGATCAATATAAGTGCACTGATTGCAATTTCCACTTTGTACCATCTCGTGTTACTACTCTGTCATTTTTCTTTCCAAATTCCATCTTTAAATTGCTTGCATTACTATACACGAATCTTGGTCTATCCCCCATTATATTTAAAATATTCATGTCTGCACTGAAAATGTTCCAGTGTTTTTCCATGATTGCCTTGATATCATTGGAATTGTGCCCAAATTGGGGTATGCATGCCCCTCTGTATTCATTCTCTGTGATCTGATTCCCATTTCTCTGCACTATACTGACCTCTTCATTTAAGCCTAATATGGCCTGATATCTAGTATTTCTGTTGCTCATGACATACTGTTTTAATTCAGTGATTAAACTGTCGGGGTACCCTCTCACTCTGAACATGTTTCCTATCAGATTTAGTTCAATTTGCAAGTCTGATGTTTCTGAGGTCATTCTTGCTGCTCTTATGTATTGGCCTTTTACTATACTTTTTTTCTGTTTATATGAATGACAACTATGGTAATGGAGGTATGAGTTGCTGAATGTATCCTTCCTGTATATTTTGGACGTAAATCTATTATTGTTTATGCTGATCTCCGTGTCAAGATACGATATGGATGTCGTACTTGAATTGATGGTAAATTGCAGGTATTCACACCTGCTGTTTAAGTATGTAATGAAATCTGATAATTTTTCAACACTCCCTTTCCATATCAAAAACAAGTCGTCCAAAAATCTGGTGTACAAGTCTATATATTTACGCCAGTCACTATTTAAGATATATTCTTTCTCCCAATCCAATAAGAATAAATTGGCAAAAATGAGGCATACGCCCTTCTACTGCCCCTTACATTGTCTGTGATACTCCCCTTCAAAATATACATAATTGTATTTTAGTACAATGTCTGTAAATTCCATGATTAAATCTTTTCTGGCAAGGTCAACCACTCCTAAGGCATCAATACTGTTACTAAATCATGGGTATGCAAGAAAACAAGTCTACCACATCGATGGTCACCATAATGATTCCAGATTTACACAAATTAGATGTCAATCTTCTTAAAAAATCCCACGAATCCTTCAGTAGGTGCTGGACCTTATTGTAACTGGATTTTAACCATTTGTCCACTACCTTGCCAAATACAAAGGTTTTAGATTTGTTGGATCTAGAACATTTTTGTGCACTTTGGGAATGCCTACGATGGTAGCAATAATGGGGTCTGTAACTTTTAGGTACCTATACAGTTCCACTTCAATTCTTTCCTCAATCAACAAGTCTTCAAGAATTAAATCTATTTTATGATAACTAATATTTACCTCATTGATGGAAGAAAATTCATAATTTCCTGAATTGATTAATAACATGTTGATCTTGTTGTTATACTGGGTGGTATTATATAAAACTGTTCCACCCCCCTTGTCCGGCTGCATGATTCTTAATTGATTATTGTTCCTCAGTTCATTTAATAATTTATACTGAATTTTGTTCTTGGAACAGGTGTTAAAATATTTGTACATCTCATCAATTACAAGTTTTTCATAGATTGCCAATAGATTGTTGAGGGTACTCTGACCCCTAATCACTTGTGATTTGTGGGCTTATTCTTATATAACAATTCCAAATTGAGTTTCCTAATGTATTTATTGAAATTAATAACACTAGTGACCACATAAAATTTCTTATATGGGATGAGTATAGTCCCTTTAGCAAACAATTAAAGTGTTCTTTATTGATACAATATTAGTATAATTATTGAATTTTAAAATGTTCTGTCCATTCTCCTTTCCGTTTGTTTTATGTTCATATCCTGGTATCTGTCCTTTTGATCCCTCCCCCTGTGGGTGTTGTTTTCCTTCCATTCCCTGTGATTCCACATTCTGTCTCCATCCTCTAAAAAACTCTCCTTTCTAAAACCATGACTATCAGTTTTAAAATTAGAACGTGGGGGTATGTTAGGGTAAGATTCACATTATGTTTCTTATTCTTCATTAAACTTATACCCATTTCTGTTTGTCCTTTTTACATTTTCTATCTAATTGTAAGAATATATCCTAAATAGTGACTGGTGTAAATATATAGACCTATACACCAGATTTTTGGACGACTTGTTTTTGATATGGAAAGGGAGTAAAAAAAAAATTATTTTTTATTGCATACTTAAACAGCAGGTGTGACCTGCAATTTACCATCAATTTCAATACGACATCCATATCATATCTCTTCACACGACGGATCAGCATAAGAATGACCTCAGAAACATCAGACTTGCAAATTGAACTAAATCTGATAGGAAACATGTTCAGAGTGAGAGGGTACCCCAACAGTTTAATCACTGAATTAAAACAGTATGTCATGAGCAACAGAAATACTAGATATCAGGCCATATTAGGCTTAAATGAAGAGGTCAGTATAGTGCAGAGAAATGGGAATCAGATCACAGAGAATGAATACAGAGGGGCATGCATACCCCAATTTGGGCACAATTCCAATGATATCAAGGCAATCATGGAAAAACATGAAAAACATTTTCAGTGCAGACATGAATATTTTAAATATAATAAGCAATTTAAAGATGGAATTTGGAAAGAAAAATGACAGAGTAGTATGCACTTATATTGATCTTAGGCCCTCAATAATATTACAGATACAAAATACAAACTATAAACTTTAAAAAAGGAAAATTGCAGAACATAAGACTTGTGATAGATTCTTATTTGGTATATTAGAAATTGTCCATGACAGGAGAATATAGTTGTATTCAAAAGCTAAAAAGTTCAATACTTTTTATATTTTACACTGTCCATTTTTTTATGTATTATTTTAATACAGATTATTTTAATATGTACTATTTATATATTATACTTTTTGCACAAAGCACTATGCACTTTATATTGCATCCTTGAGTTATACTTTCGCACTTTATATCCCTCTGGGTGTACAACAGTAGATTCCAACATCCACTATGCAGGATAACATTTTAATAGTTGTGGGCTTCACAGCCACAAGTTGATTTTATTGTAGTAACATCTGTTTCATAAAAGTTGTAAGACTGTTCATATAATATTATTATACTAGTAGGATTTTTTAAAAAATTGTCATGTAGAATTAATTTATGTCAATATTCTTACAACAGTGTTCAACAGTTTTTAAATATGTATGCATCAGTCAGCCTTCAGTGGTAGCAGGTTAAGAGTTAAAATATTCGCAGCCAATTGATTAATTACTTTATTAAGTGTTCTGATGAAGTCTATTATTTTAGATGAAAGCCTGTTCATTAAAAGTAACTTCTGCTACCTGGTGGACTGGTGAACATTATTATTGTGACTCAGCTGTCACCTACTGTCACATATTGCCTTATTGGAACTGGATTATTTTCAGAGTTTCTTCATGAGTCACAAAACGTTTGGAACCAGTTTGGCCGGGGATTTCTTGGACAACAGGGTGATTTTGTAGAGAGGCTATTCTTTCTGGGGGAAGTCTTAGAATCAAGCAACGGGTATCCAAATCTGCTCCTATGAATGAGATATGCTGTGACGGCTGTAATGCACATTTTTCGAAATTTATGGAAACTCTGAGTTGAACACAAAGTTCGAGTGTGTAATCCCTGGCCTGTATCAGTCGACGCTCGGTGGTGGCAGTAAGGAGCCAGTCGTCCAGATACGGAAACACCTGGAATCCTAGGCGTCTCAAGTGAGACGCTACCACTGCCATGCATTTGGTGAAAACCCTGGGGGCTGAGGTTAGACCAAAGGGCAGGGCCCGAAAGTGATAGTGACTGGCTCCCAGCCTGAAGCGCAAGTGATCCCTGGACGCTCTGGCATTTTGATGTGGTAGTATGCGTCCTTGAGATCTATTGAGCACATCCAGTCATCCTTCTGTAAGAATGGAAGGATCGATTGAAGCGTGACCATCCGGAACTTTTCTTTCTTGACGAAGGTATTGAGATTGCTTAGGTCCAGAATTGGCCTCCAGTCCCCTGTCTTTTATGGAACTAAAAAGAACCTTGAGTAAGTTCCGAATCCTCTTTGGTCCGCCGGGACTGGTTGGATGACTTTTTTTCTAGCAGCTTTGAAATTTCTATAGCTGCAGGTTCTCGCAGATGGGGCGGTACATCTGAGAATCTTTTCTGCGGTAACGGGGGAAATAGAAATGGGATTTTGTAACCTCTGGTAATAATGCTTTTTACCCATCTGTCTGAGGTAAGACTTTGCCAGGCCTGAGGGTATAAAGCTAAGCGACCCCCGACTGCCTCCAGAGCAGGACAGTCGGGCCTCCCTTCAGGAGTGCTGGAAAGGCTTCCCAGGGACCGTATCCCTGTCGCCTTGGTTTTGCGGACCCCCTCTGCCGCCAGGGCGACGTCTTCCACTTCTGCCCCCCCCCTCTGCCTCTGGAGGGGACAGCACCCTGTGTGCTTGGGAAAGAACCCTGGGGTTTACGAAACCACATTTCTCCACCTCGTTGCCCTTTGGGGTACGGTCTGGATGGGGTGGAAAAACGGACTCCGACAGCAGACAGAGTCTTCCCCTCTTGTTCACACCGGGTAAGGGTATCCTTTACTTTGGGGCCAAAGAGAGTGGCACCATCAAATGGGGCGTTAGTAAAGGAAGACTTGAAGGCTTCCGCAAAGGAGCATAAGCGCATCCAGGATTGTCTACGGAGAGCAATCGCTGAAGCCGCAGCCCTACTCGACCCTTCCGCTGCATATCAGATGAGCCTCATGGATGAGTTCACAATTGATGTAAGGGTATTGAGCTGTGCTGTAACCTTTTCCGCGACAGCAGCATCTGTAGTACCCTGGAGGGTATCTCCCAACTCTTTGACTAGATCCCTCTGTAAACGTGTGAAATGTGTCAAATAGTTCAGCGATCGCATGGAAAAAGTCGCTGAACTAAAAATGCGCTTCCCATACCTGTCCATGGTCCTAGAATCTCTGTTAGGCGGATGGACAGATGAGGAAGATTCAGACATCTCCTTTTTAGTAGCAGCTGCCACCACCATAGCGTCCACTGGAACTCCCTTTGTGAGGTATGCCTTATCCTGAGGGGCCGTAATATACTTATTAGGCTTTCTGGGGACTGGTTCCACTGTGTCAGGTGTCTCCCACGCCCTTCGAGCAATCAAATCCATCAACTCATCGAAGGGCGGAGTGACCCAGGAGGAAGAAGGGCGAGCACCGAATGCCTTCAGCAAGACTGACTCATCCTCAGAAGAGGGTAGGGCTTGCCAATCACCTCTCTGTTTTAGGATCTCCAGGATGTCAGAAAAGGAGACATCCTCCGAGGGTGATTTTGGGGACGCTTCTGACTCATCCAAGTCAGTGTCCGATGTTAAGGACTCTTGTGGAGAATCCAAGTGCCTCCTCTTACACAATCTTTTCCTCGGGACTTCCTCGGGGGGGGGCATCCGATGAAGCCTCCGAGGAAGAGGGGGCTCCCTCTGGGAGCGTCTGAGACACTGGTGCTCGACGCTTTTGAGTAGCCGTAGGTGCAGAAGAGGATAACGGGCCTTTATGGGAGGGAGACGCTGTTTCTGCTGAGGTAGTTGTCTGGGAAAATACCTTCCTCATAAGATCGAAGGCCCCCGGACCCCGAGCCGAGGAATCCCCCGGTTCCGAAGAACATGGAGGAATCTCCGACGCAGAAGCCAAGGGCACCGATCCAGAGGACGGAGCCGAGGTGATCCGTGCCGAGGCACCGAGAGGGAGAGTCGGCAACGAAACATCGGTTCGGCTCTCGGTCCCGGAACCAAGGATAGATCGTCGGCTCCGCGAGTCCGGGAGAGGTTCCGACGGAGTCGAGGTAAACGGTGCCGACCGAGAAAGGGACGGTTCCAGCACCAAGGGCTCTACAATCAACAAATCCGTCTCCCGGCTCCGAGGGCTGAACAGGTCTCGGAGGAGGATCAGATGAAGACAAGGGAAGGCCTTCGAGTCTCGACACCAACTGAGAGGAGACTGCAATAAGTTTGGATAGGGCCATGTTCTCCATCAGCTTCTGCACCACACGGTCTACGTCGGTGTTGGAGAGGGGCGTGGAAGACCGCGTCGAAGAAATCAAAGACGGTGCCGACCTCAAAAGAGCGGGAGGTGGCAGTTCTGTCACCGGTTCCAAGACTCGAGGCTCGGTGACAGACACTAGTTCGATACTCGGCCCCGAAGTCTGTGGAACCGGTGAACGAACTTTAAAAGAAGAGCTTGGAGCCAATGACGTAGGCTCCGAAGTCTTCGACTCCTTCGAAGATTTAGAAGTCTGGTCTGACTTATCTAAAGCCTCTTGAAAGGCAGGCTTCAGAAGACCCCTGTCCATGAGCTTCCTGCGCCTATCTGTCATGACCCTTCCACTAAAAGAGTGACATATGGAGCAGTCCTCCTGAAGATGGAGAGGGCCAAGACAGTAGACACAGGAGCTATGGTTGTCTGTGACAGACATCTTCTGTTCGCACTGACATCTCTTAAACCCTGACTTAACTTTGACAGACATGTCAAAAAAGTCACAACAGCTAGTGAAATTACACTAATACACTTAAACTTAGGCAAAGGCCAAGAAATAATGTTCTGAAGTAATAACTGTAAGTCAAATCCGAAAATTAGTGAGTGGGGTAGGCCCTAGGATCCTAAATCTAAACAAAACTGTTTTAAAACACTAAAGATTTAGACAATCGGAACCGAAGACCCATACACACACACACACACACACTAAAAAGTGTCACAATCCAATAACTTTAGATCAAAATTTTTGAAGAAAAAAGGATAAATCTTATCTGAAGTTGGCTCAGAGCTCTTCAAACGATGTGATCAGTTGCAGCGGCAAACTAGATCTGGGGTAAGGGCAGAGGAAATTGTGGGAGACAGGTTGGTCTCGAGCTTCTTCTCGATGCAGAGCTTTGCTAAGCGGCCGACTCGGAGCCGAGGATCGGCTCCGAACCCATGTGTAAGAACAAACGGCGAGATTGAACACTCTCACATTTAAAGTTTTGGAATGGCCCAGCCAGAGCCCAGACCTAAATCCAATAGAAAATCAGTGGGGTGACCTGAAGAGGGCTCTGCACAAGAGATGCCCTCGCAATATGACAGATTTGGAGTGCTTTTGCAAGGAAGGGTGGGCAAATATTGGCAAGTCAATATGTGCCATTCTGATAGACTTTTACCCAAAAAGACAGAATGCTGTAATTAAATCAAAAGGTGCTTCAACAAAGTATTAGTTTAAGGGTGTGCACACTTATACAACCAGCTTATTGTACTTTTTTTACATTTTTTCCCCTATAAAATTTGTTTTTCTATTGAACTGTACAGGTTACAGGTCACATTAAAGGTGGGAAAAGTTTTGAAATTATTTACTTTGGTCTCATTTTTGTATCACAAAAATCTAGCATTTTAACAGGGGTGTGTACACTTTTTATACCCACTATACAGCTTGAAGAACAAAAAGCACAGTACTCCTGTTGGAGAGAATGGCTTGCAGTTGAGATCTTATTTTTTGCAGCCTGTGTAGAACCTTCACCCGACTGCTTCCAGAGGTAAGCAATTGGGTCCCCATTCTGGAACGCTGGAAAGATTTCTCAGAGGAAGAATCTCTGAAACCATGAATTTGCAGGCCACCTCTGCTGTGGGGTCGGCGTGTTCCACTGGAGCATCCCCCTCTACCCCAAGGGAAGTCACTGGCAAGCGTGTCCTGAAAAGGCCCTTGGGATTTTTTGAACAGTTCATCTTACCGCTCCTCTGATTCCAAAAGTAGGACCGTTGGGGAACAGAAAAAAAACGTATGCCCACTGCAGATAAGGTCTTTCCAACTGTTTGTGCCTGGTTACTTTTTCCCCTGATTTTGGGGCCAAACAAGGAAGAGCCGTCAAAAGGAGCATTGATGAAAGAAGACTTACATGGCTCCACAAACTTGCATAAGCGCATCCAGGTGTGTCACCTTATGGTGGCACCAGAACCCACTGCCTTAGTCGTTCCTTCGGCTGCATGTGCGATGAGCCTCATGGACGAGTTGTAAACAGACTCCAGGGTAGTCAGCTGGGAGGCCACTTTGGATCTCCTCAGACACAGCTCCTGCAAGGGTATCTGATAACTCCTTGATCAGATCCCTCTGGAGTCTAGTAACGTGCCATAAAATTCAAAGGACCTTAAAGTTAAGGTCGATGAGTCATATACTTGTTTTCTGAACCTGTCCATTGTCCTGGAGTCTCGATTAGGGGGGATGAACAGTGGAACTCTCTTCTGCAAGTTCCTTCTTGGTGGCTGCCGCAACCACTAAGGCCTCTACTGCTAACCTCTTAGCCCAATGCTGGTGGTCATCTGGTGCTGAAAGAATTTTGTCCGGTCTCCTGGGGATTGGCTCTATGGAGTCAGGGACCTTCCAAGTACGCTGTGCAATCAATTTGATAAGGTCATCAGCAGGAGGGGTCGCGCACGAAGTAGATGGGCAAGCTTGCAGGTACACAGACTCTTCAGAGTTAGGGTCTTTGGGCTTCCAGCTAATCCTCGGTTTCAAAATTTCTATAATGTCTCCAAAGGTGACATGTTCAGGGGGAAACTGAGGGAACCCTCCCTATCATCGAAGTCTGTGTTTTCTGTGACACATTCTTTGGGGGAATCTAATTCTTCCGGGGTGTCTCCACAGTGGGAATCTCTGGGGAGGACTCGGAAGAGGAGGGGCCCTGAGCAGGGGAATCCTGCAGCTTAGGTTCTCACTGTCTGGCTGTGGATGTTGGTGGCAGCTCTGGGCAAGAGGGAGTTCCGAGATAATACTCTGATGCTGGAGGGGCCAACTGAGAACCTGCAGAGGCCAATGCCCTATCCATAACCTGGAAGGCAGGACCCTCTGAAGAGGGATTGGAGCCCAGAACATGAGGACAACCTCAAAACAGTGGTTCCACCCTGCTCCGAGAAACCTGCCCCCAAAGCAGGAGCAGAGGAAGAGCCCTCATCAGCCAAAGCTCCAAGAAACAAGGACGACTCCAAATAAAAAGTTGGAGCCAATCCGAGACCCTCGGACCCAACAGTGGAACTATGGCCCCAGAAGTCCATCGGTTCTGATCGAACAGAGGAACTCGAGGCCGATCCCAGAACCAAAGAGGAAAAGACTGTCTGTACCAGAGCAAATGGAACCGGAACAATCGAGTGATAAGCTCTAAGCTTTCAGAGGGGGTTAGAGGAGGAAAGTCTGGTGGAGTCCTGGAAGAGAAAGCCCAAACTCCAGAAGGAGGTGGGGCCTGTGAGACAGAGAGACCCTAGCCACTAGGAGATGATCCACCAACCTCACCACGTCAACTTCAGTCAGACTCCTGGAGGAACGGGCAGAGAAGACTGAGGGAGATTCTGGTCTTTTTAGGAATGGACTTTTGAGCTGTCCCACAAAGGGGTCAATTGAAGGGGGATATCTTGTCCTAGGTACATCGATAATATTAGGTTTTGGCACCGAGGTGGTGCTGTTTCCAATATTTCTGCAAGTGTTACAGGTGGAGCTGGTACTGATGGGGAAATTATAGTTGAAGGCACTGAGGAAGCCAGCACAGAGACCTGTGGTGCTAAAGTCGTTACAAGCATATGGTGTTGAGGAATTCGGCTCTGTAATTTTTTTAGTTTCATACTTCGGTTCCGCTGGTGGTGTGGGAACCAAAGGTTTATGTTTTTTGGTTGCCAGCACCAAAGAGTATGCCAGCACCGAAGGATTCCTCTTCTGTCCCAGTTCAGACTTAGAGGAAGAAGAAAGGGAGGAAGGTGAAGATGTGTTGGACTTAGACAAAGCCTCCTCAAATGAAGACTTAATTAATCCTTTTAAGATTATTTTTTTTTCCTTTCCACAAGAGCCCAGTTACTGAAGGCTTGTAAAATTGCACAGTCTTGCTGAAGATGCGCCAGGCCCAAGCAGTACAGACAAGAAGAGTGCCCATCAGAGTTGGGCATCTTTCTTCCACAACCTTGGCATTGCTTAAACCTGGATGTCCCCTTGGATTTAACCGTCATGCTGACTAAGAAAAAGAAGAGTCAACAGACAGCACTAACACATTAAAAGGGAACCACACACTCACACAAAGGAAAGGAAAGCTACCAACAATGGTAGGCCCAAGCTACCACAAAAAAGGAGGTAGAGAAAGAAAGTACCATCAATGATGGTAGACTAAGAAAACAACACACTCACTCAAAAGAACGTTACAGAAACTAGTAAAGACAAGGAATGAACTGAAGTGTAGGGGAGAGGGATAAACAGAAAAGTGAGGAGGTAAAGTGGGTAGAATGGTATTCAACTGTAGAAATATATAAAATTCTTAGTACAACAGGAACATTGTTGAAGAGAAAATATGAAAAGGGTATGAGAAACAATAAAGATTTTACTCAGCATCAAGAGAATCTAGCTGACACGTCCTGTGACAAGAGTGGCAAACGAGATCTGGGGTAATCTGGACAGGGGTATTGTGGGTAGAGATTTAGCTTGAGTGTTTTTGGCTTGCACGAGCTGTGTAACGGCAGAGCCGGTTCCAAGGACTGGAACCGTACCCAAAGGTCAAGGAAAAATGAAGAATGACAAACATCAGATAACCCTTTTTCTGGGTTATAACTAGTACATCTAACAGCATACAAAACTGTATGACATAGTACAATCATACAGGTAACTTAGTACAAAAGTACACACTCAAAAGAGCACTGTCAGACTAGTCCCTACTACTGGAACTTGGGCACTAGATGTCCCTATATATATATCCAGCTCAGCATATAGAGCTCAGGATCCTTTCCCCTTTGCATAACTTATACCCAGCCTATGGTATTGTCCAAGCATACCAGTATAAGAAGGGTGTCCACCTACACCATATTAGCTCTTTATTAACACAGAACAAATGTCAATGGCCCTAAAGGTGAAACATCATGCCAAGATTAAGACAGGATAATGTAACCTGGGGAAGTAGTAAACCACATCCTACTCCCAATGGGCTGATCATATTTATCAGAAGGTAGGGAAGGGGGAGCATAACAGGTTCCCTCAACCTCTGCCCAAAGCAGAGCACATCCAAGGCCTTAGGAAGCCACAGGAAAGTGGAGGTAAGGAAAAACAGATGGCACATGACTATCCCATTCCAAACCAAAAGAATGAAATGACAGTTTGGCTAATACAGAAAGGATGGTAGCTGGGAGATGCAACTACAGCAGCAATCTAGTAGAGCATCTACTATTACAGTAGATTACCTAAACAAATGTACTATTTTCTTCATTTAGATGACTATTGCAGTAACCCTTACTGGGATCATTCCCAGAACTCTATGGAGTATGGATAGTGGAATCAGAAGAGGAGCTATAGTTCGGCACGTACTACAAGGTTATCCTAGCAAAGTCTGCAGTAGTCCTTGATAGATGTCCATCCTACAGTGTCTGAAGCAGGTATGAACCTACATCCAGGTAGCAGCTTTCAAAATAGCTTATGAGTCTCAACTCCCCCTTAAGAATGCCACAGTTATAGTAGTGCCCCTGATACTACGAGTCCTGAATGGGCCTATCAGGGATTTTACTTAGGAAGAAAGTACAGTTGTGTACACTTACCATAAATGTAGATGTTTGAGTGTATTCACTGTTGCAGTCATTACATTTGGGTAATCCTGCTGGCAGGTTGCCCTCAGCCAGCCTGAATTCCAAAGTCTTGGGTCCTGAGTCGGCTGCTGTCGCCCCTTCCCTGACGTCAGGTTGTCAGAGGTATAAAAGAAGCAGCCGACGCAATTTTCTTCAGTTTTTCTTGCCCCAGATGTCAGGTGCCAGGTGCCCCCAAAAAGGGTAGCCAAACTTTAAGTATATATTCAGAAATACATCAATATAAATTTTACCTTCATCTATAAGCAAATACACCACATAGGTAGTATAAATCAGAGAAGGAAAGATAGGATCCAAAAGAAAAAAGGGGGAGGGCGGGTGGGTAACCTGGACTGTAACAGTGAATACACTCCAACATCTACATTTATGGTAAATGTACACAACTGTACTATGTTCTTCATGTTTCACTGTTGCAGTCATTACATTTGGGTAGAGTCCCAAAGCTATGGTTGGGAGGCTGGAACTAGACAGTAG
Source organism: Protopterus annectens (assembly GCF_019279795.1). Lineage (NCBI taxonomy): Eukaryota > Metazoa > Chordata > Ceratodontiformes > Protopteridae > Protopterus > Protopterus annectens. The sequence continues at coordinate 964,940,008 of NC_056729.1, forward strand.
TAGGTGCGGCTATGAGGCACTGCAGAACTGCAGTGGCAAAGCCTGCCCTGGATTTAGAGTAGAGTGGCAAATGATAATGCTTGGTAAAGGTGTGCACTGAACTCCAGGTAGCCGCCTCTAAAATGTCTGTGGGAGTATTAGGCACTGGCTTGCCATGGTGTAAGTAGCAGAAACTAATGCAGTGGCCTAGCCACTTAGAAATAGTCTGCTTTGAGATGGGCTTTCCCTGTGATCCTGCAGCATATGCCACTAGAAATTGCTCTGTTTTCCTGAAAGCTTTGGTTCTGTCCAAGTAGAATCTAAGCTGTGTACGTCCAAAGAATGCAGAATTCTCTCCCCCTTGTTCTGTGGATTTGGGTAAAAGGTAGGCAGATGGATGGCTTGATTAAGAGCCACACTGGACACTACTTTAGGCACAAATGTTGGGTTTGTCTTCAGGGAGATTCTGTCTGGATGAAAAATGATGAAAGGTTCCACAGCCATGAGCGCTTAGCTCTGAAACTCATTTTCCAGAAGTAATTGCTAAGAGCAGAGCTGTTTTCCAAGATAAAAACTTCATATCAGCTGTAGCAGCTGGTTCAAAAGGAGGCAGGGTGAGCTCTTCCAAGACATAGTTGAGGTCCCATGCAGGTATTGGTAGTCTTCTTGGGGGCCTTCAGTTTTTGGCTCCTCTGAGGTACTGCATTAATAAAGGGTGAGAAAAAAGTGGTGGCTCTGTATTGTAATGAGCCGAAATGGCAGAGACGTGAATTTTAATAGATGAAAAAGATAGGCCTTTGTCTGGCATCTGAGTTAAGTATTGCAAAATCTGAGGAATATTTGGTACCGCTGTATCAGTTCCTTGTGCCTGGTTCCAGGCACAGAATCTCTTCTATTTTCTAGCGTAAGACTTTCTAGTACTAGGCCTTCTGGCTTCCAGAATGACATCCATCACAGCTTTACTGAGAGGTGTTTTTTGTATGTCTACATTATCTGACATGCTGCCAAGTTTAATGTCCTGAGTTGGCTGTGCATGATCTGATTGTTTTGCTAGGACAGTAGTCGAGGTATTTGAGGTAAGGTCCAAGCCGGGTACAGAGATAAGTTCCTTAGTATTGGATACCAGTACTGGCGTGGCCAGTCTGGGGCAATCAGTATTTATTTATTTATTTTACATTTGTTAACCGGGGGGTGTCTGTCTGAGCTGAAAAGATCCTTTTTCAGCAGAGGCCCGGGGAGAAAAGCTCCACAAAGAAAAATTACAGACACATTTAGTTATTTAGACATGGTCAGTATACACACAAATTACAAGAGACATGTTTTTACAGTGGTATGCGGCACATAAACACATTTTAACAGTGGTATGCGGCACATAAACAGTTACAGTGGAGAGAACAAACAAAAAATATTAATTTTAAAAATAAAGGTAATTAACAGATTTGTGGTGTACAGCTGAAATTTGGAACATAGGTAGAATACATACATAGTACAAAGGTACAGTACAAACATTGTAGATTAGCCAGTGTTTGTGAGTAAGATTGAAAACTATTATCAAGTGCTCTAGATTTAGTATGTATATGTTATCCGCTTTCACTAGCCTGGGGAGCAAAGTATCATCTTTGGCTTCTCCTGTCTGACCTTTAGGAGCACCTTGGGGAGGAAAGGCATATACTGATAGGTTTTTCCAGCTGAAAGATAGGGCGTCCACTTTCCATGCTTATCTGTGATAAGTACTTGTACGATAAGTACTTGTACAGAATCTTTTTTAGTTGGTAATTGAGAGGGGAGGCAAATAGATCTATGTCCGGGCATCCCCCTTTCCTTGTTATCATGCTGAAGACTTGTGGATCTAGCTTCCACTCATGGGGATCCTTGAGGTTTTTGATTAGTTCGTCTGCCAGAGTATTTTCCTTTCTTGGCAGGAATTGTGCCTGCAGATGTACTTGGTAAGTCAAAGCTGTGTCCCACAAGGTCATGGCTAGTCTGCAAAGGGGGTAAGAGTGTGTGTGCCCCCCTGCTTGTTTATATACCACATGACCATGGTGTTGTCTGTCTTTATCAGTAGTTGTCCCGGATGAAGTAGGTCTTTGAAGGCTGTCAGGGCATTTTGAACAGCTAACATCTCTTTTTGATTGATATGTAGATGCATTTGGTTTGAGGACCATGTGCCCTGAATGCCTCTTCCTGCCATGTGGGCTCCCCAGGCATAATCTGATGCACCCGTCGTTAGTGTCTGCCTGGCTGGAGGTAATGTGAATGGCTGTTCCTTGTTCTGGTGACAAGCCTTTGCCCACCATCGAAACTCCTGTTGCAGGCAGGGAATGAGAGTAATGACTGTTTCCAGGCTGTGGCAATGTTGAGTCCAAACACTTTTTAGGTACCATTGAAGTTTCCTCATATGCAGTCTTGCATATGGAATTAATAGGATGCAGGATGCCATGAAGCCCAAAGCCTGCAGAATATTTCTTGCAGATAACTGGGCCTTTGTTGCCAGCATTTTGAAATAGGTAGTCAGTTGCCTTTGTTTGTCTGGCGTGAGATAAGCCATCTGGGCAGTTGTATTCAAGCTTGCACCCAGGAATGTTATCTGTTGTGAGGGTACTAGTTTTGATTTCTTTTTGTTGACTTGTGTACCCTAGGCATGATAGAATTCTTTTCAAAAATGCCATTTGTTGAAGAAGAATGTCCTTGTTCTCTGCTTGAATGAGACAGTCGTCCAAGTAAGGATATATTTGTATTCCTCTTTGTCTGCAGAATGCAATTACTGGTGCCAGGCACTTTGTAAAGACCCTGGGCGCAGTAGATAAGTCAGTGCAGGGAATTGGTAATGCATTGAACCAGCCTTGAATCTTCGGTATCGTCTGCATGATTGTCTGATTGGAACATGCAGGTATGCCTCTTTTAGGTCTAAAGACACAAGCCAAGCAATCTTGCCCAACATGAGTAGAAGCTGCTGCAAAGTCAACATTTTGAATTTTGGAATATCCAGGAAAGTGTTCAGAATAGACAGGTCCAGTAGCGGCCTCCAGGCCTTGTCCTTTCTGGGTACCAAGAACAGTCTTGAGTAAAATCCTTTTCGCTGCTCTTGCTCTGGTACTTGTTGAATGGCCCCCATGTCCATGAGGGATGAGACTTGTTTTTGTGCCTCTGCCCATTGATTTTTTGGCAGATCTGGCCATCCGTTTGCCTTTGGCATAGTATGGAAATGGAACCTGTACCCTTGTGACACTATGTTTAGAACCCACTTGTCTTGGGTTATGATGTACCAATTCTGAACAAAAAGTGCTAATTTTCCCACTAAGGGTGCTGCCAGAAGATAAGTGCTTGGTGCAGGCAGGGGGAAGTCATTGGGATTGTTTTCTGTAAGTTTGTGATCTATCTTCTCCAGCTTTGGAGGTAGAAGCACCCCAATGCTTGGGCCTATAAGAACCTTACGCTTGGGATCTACCCCCTAGGGCGTCTGGTTCTGTCCCTTTGAGATCTGTCTGACACAGGAAAGGACCATTTTTTTTGTAGGCCAGTGTCTACTAAACCTGGGTGGCTGCACTTGTAAAAATTCTTTGACAGTTTGCATTGATTTAGCTTTGTCCTCCATTTTCTTTAACACCTCTTCTGCCTTAACACCAAACAAAGCATCATGCTGCAAAGGTGCATCTAGTAATTTAACTTTAACATGATCAAGCAGATTTTGTTCCTTTAACCAAGCATGCCTACTAATTACAGAATCCGTAACTGCGGCCCTGCAGGAGGACTCCAAAGAATCAAAACCACATTGCAAAGTATGCTTTCCAACTTGTTCTGCTGCATACAATAAATCCTGCATTTCCTTGTTTTCTGCACATTCAGAATTTAAGAGCATTTTCTGTTTAAGCAATCCCATGACATGTTGCTGATACTTAAGCATATGAAATTGACAGTTTAAGGCCCTTATAGCCAAAGTTGCAGATGTGTAAACCTTTTCTCCCCATCTATCCAGTGCCCTTGAATCCCTGTCAGAGGGGGTTGGGTTTTTTGCAGTGGAAGCCTCAACTCCCTTTGGACCCTGTGAAATAGCTTCTGGGTCAGCAGCAGGGTTTTTAAAAAGAAATTTGTGTGAGTCAGGAACCCTGTAATATCTGTCAAGCTTAATGGGTGCTGGGGGTAAGGAGTCAGAGGTCAGACTAGACTCCGAAAACACATAATCTACAATGTCTAACACAGATGGAATAATTTGAGGCCTGTGCTGAGGTAATAAGAGAAAATCCCTGAGCCTCTTTTTAGATTCTGAAAAATCTTGGCTTTCCCAGTGGAAATGCTCCCTCATGGTATGCAAGGTTTCCCCAAAGGAATAGTCCTCAGGAGGAGATGCTGATGAAATAGATTCTTCAGCATCAGAATCCTCATGGGGGGGAAAGAATATTCCTGATCAGAAGAGGAATCAGAAGAAATAGAAACCTGATCTGAAGATTCATAGTCAGTGCCTTGCCTAGGCCTCATATAAGGAGGGGGATGGGAAGACCTGATTAAGGTAATCAAGTCTTCGGCCATTTTGAGCATCTGTTTTTTGGGCATAGAGGCCTGTCCACGTGGCTCTTGAGTCGGTTTCCTTGCTTTAGAAGGTGCTTTAGTCTTTGTCTTTGATGCTGAAGTCGTTTTAATGTAAAGATATTTAGGTCTGAATACACCCTCAGAAGCCGGTGCCTGCTCAGCGGCTCCGGACACATCTGAGGGATTAGCGTCCGAGGCTCCAATACCTTGAGTATCCAGCTGCATGGCTGACTCCAATTGGGAGTCTGTAGTGGCCTGCGACTCTAAAGTAGCGGGTGTCAGGGGCTGCAAAAGCACCTCACTGAGAACCGGTGACTGGCTTAGGAGAAGCTTCGTCGTCGGTTTTGGGCCTCGGTTGTTTTTCTTTTTCTTTGCGTTTTTTGTGAACTCTGGTAGTCGGATGGCTATCCGATTACATTTCAGGATAATTAAACCGGCGTCCAAAAAAGTTTAAAGCAAAATCATACCGACGCTTAACAGTGCGTTGGTTAAATCTAGCAAAAAACCGACAACTAGCAACGTTGTGATCAGGGCCTAGGCAAGGAATACAATAAGAATGAAAATCCTTATGAGGTATTTGCTTTCCACAAGAAATACAGTTATTAACTTTTTCAGACATCGGTCTGGAGCAAGAAAAAAGTTTCCCCAATGGGGTACTTAGCTTTATTGAAGACTTCGGATCTGAAACTCAAACACGAAAATCTTAGGAATCGGCCGACCGGCACTTGCGAACTGCTTCTGCTTTGGGCACCGGACGGCAAGAAAGACTGAAGAAAATGGCGTTGGCTGCTTCTTTTATACCCCTGACGACCTGACGTCAGGGAAGGGGCGACAGCAGCTGACGCAGGACCAAAGACTTTGGAATTCAGGCTGGCTGAGGGCAACCTGCAAGCAGGATTACCCAAATGTAATGACTGCAACAGTGAAACACGAAGAACATCAACAAAACTGAAAGCAGTCAACAAATCCATTTAGAGAAGGTATGCTTGGAGAATGGTTTCCCTAATCTTCAGTTCAGTAAACAAAATGAAGAGTTGGTTTGCTTTTCTAAATTCCCCTGGCTCAATTTAGGTGGTATCCAAGTTGCTTGCAAGCATCCAGGATATGAACAATTCATTTCCCTTTAGTTTGAGAGTTTGTGAAGTAGGCTAGAAAGTGAACGGCCAGACTGAGGATGGATTCTCTCACCACTTCTGTCATGAAAGAAGGGTTGGTTTTAAGGCTCACCCTACTTTTGTGGAGGATTAGGAAAGGATAACTGCACATCAAGGACTGCAGCTCAGAAATTCGTCTAGCAAATGACAGTCATCAGTACAGCGGTTTTCTAAGTTAAGAATTTTATAAATACTGAAGCAGCTGGTTCAAAGGCAGCATGGATTAGTTCTCCTAGGTAACCAAGGTGAATAATGCAAAGTGGAGGTCCAACAATGGCAAACACAGGAAATCAGAATGAAAACAGTAAAGCCAGACAATATTTAGTTCTGAAAGCTACTTGCCATTGGTTAAAAATTTAATCAAATAATAAAACAATTAACAACTTTTGTCTTAAAAGAACAGTCCACTCAAGAAAATCATTTCACTCTAATATATCAAACAAATGCATACGTAGATATGTTATTAATTTCAAATGTATAAAACATATGTAAAAAATATAAAAATAATAAAATATATGTATGTTCATACATTCCACTTCAATTTCACCTGTATTGCAAATGAAGGCCAGGAAGTTGTAAAAATGTCTCTGTGTATATTATTTTTTTCCCATGATTTCATGATTTATATATTTGAAATTTTATATATATATATATATATATATATATATATATATATATATATATATATATATATATATATATATATATATATGGTTTACTACTATTTGAACGGCAAAACATTTGCCGTTCAAAACAATGAATAGTAAACCCGAAAACACACATTCCAACCTGCCACAATGTCGACCCAAATGAGCGACACATTTTAGTCGACATTGTGGCCGAAACCATCACGATAGCCTTACAGAAGCTGATGTAAATCAGACTCCTATATGACAAATCATGTTTTTGCAGGGGTCAAGCCCCCCTACACCCCCCACTAATATATTCTAACTTCGAGATTGCACTACAGTGGGGAAATGGATGAATTTCCAAATCGCCACTATACCGCAATCTCCATGCAGATAGTCTAATACACTTATGCGAATGTACTACAGCATTCGCATAAGTGTGTTCGACTATCCCATCCATTTATGTTTTGTGCATGACATTCTGATTTTTACACACACGTGTACATGTATATATATATATATATATATATATATATATATATATATATACATACATATATATATTGTTTGTCTTTCGGCTTTTCCTGGTTAGATGTCGCCACAGCGGAACTCCGGTCCGCTAATGATTGGCAGTTGTTTTTTATGGTGTCAAGTTGCCAGCCTGACGCCCAACCTTCAACGAAGGCACACCCATTCAACACATGTCTTTCCAACGCCCACTCGACCATGGGGAGGACATGCAGATTCCACACAGAAGGCACTCCCAACCCAAACTGAGAATCAAACGAGAGAACCTCTTGCTGTGAGGCAACAATGCTACCACTGCACCACCACTGAAGTATGTAAATCTCAAAAGCTCAATCTTGACATTCAAAATACTGAGTCAAAAATCTCGAAAGTCTAAAATACTGAAAACTCAAAATACTGAATTTCATAATTAAAAAGCAGTACACCAACACTTACAATATTCCAGCACAACTACGTAACAAAACATATTACTCTTCTCCAACTATAAGCAGTGGGGCTAGCCCTCCAGCGCCACCCATGTAGGCTACTGCGCCCCCCACACCCCCTGCTACTTGCATACATCAACTCAGAGAAAACGGCAAACATGCCATTATGTGCTTCATGCCTGCCTGTTGTAACCTTAGTCATGTTCCCTTTTAATTTGCAATACTACAACATAACTCATCTTAGTGTAGTAAAGTGCGATCTTTGAGTAGATATATTTAAGTAGCAGGGGGTGTGGGTGTTGCAGACCCCCACATGGGGGGGTGCAGGGGTGTCTACCCCCTGCTAATAGTTGGAAGTCAACTAATATGCTTTGTCTTTTATTTGTTTCTCTATGTACATCTGGTGGAGTATAGCAAGTGCTGGTAATCCTGTAGTTTTTTTTTCGTCATTATGAAATTCAGTATTTTGAGTATTCAGCATTTTGAACTTTTGAGATTTTGGACTCAGTATGTTGAATTTCAAGATTATGAGCTTTTGAGATTTAGAAGTGGACCCATATTATTATATATATATATATATATATATATATATATATATATATAAATAATCTGTATAAATATACACACACGTATATGCATGTATTTGACATATTACAGTGGAATGATTTTCTTGTGTCTTATTATGGAGTGGACTGTTCTTTTAAGATAAAAGTTGTTAACTGTTTTACTTGATTCATTTTTTAATCAATGACAAATTGCTTACAGTACTATATACTGGCTAGTTTTATTGTATTATTCATTCTAATGAAATCTCCTTGGCAGGACAAAAGCACTCACTTTATAAATTTCTTGTATTTACCATTCCTGGACCTCCAACTGGCACTATTCACCTTGGTTACTAGTTTTAATTTAAAGCCACACAGTTTTCAGTTTTGCTAAATTCTCCTAGGTAACTATTTGAAACGTCGGGACCCACAAGATCAAGTCCTAAAATAAGGACAACGAATGGCCAAAAGGTAAATATATTAAGTCTGACAAGCCATTTTTCTGATTATTCCCTTTTCTCTGAGGTATGACGATCTCGGAGTTGGTAAAAACAGGTCTGGGTGGTATGGAGGGATTGCCTGCAAAAAGAAGTTTTAAAGAGGAACGTGATCTTAGAGATTCATTCTTGTCCTATGTTTTCACTCTTTTTTCCCAGCATGATGACAATAAGCATTCCGAGTGCCAACATTTCAATAAGGAGCTGTTCTCCTAACATACAGTTAGGGTCAAAGGAAGGAGCTGGCCTTTATTTGGGTCATCTCAGGTGTACTACTTCCTTCAGGAACTGTTTAACCTGGTCTTAAGCTAGACAGGGGCAGATTTAGTGGATGGCAGGCTGAAATGTCTAACAAGAGAACTTTCACAGGAATGTAAGCTAAGCCAGCCCCAAACAGCTCAGTGGATATATTGGATAATCAGAGGAATGCAGACTACCCTTGGTTCCTTTCCTCTGCCCTGGCACCAGTAGGAAAACCTCTTCTATTTGGATATGCAGGATTTTCAACTGGTTGGCTTCTTAACCTCCCTAATGGTGTTGAGTATATCCTCAGAAACATCTACCTCCTTCTTCCCCATTATCTACATGAGACTGTGGTGTCACATCAACTGTTGCTATATGTCCCTAATGCCACTCATATCTTCAGCAATATTCAAGCCTGAGAGTCACAGGATTTCTCTTGCACAATCCATCCACCTCTTTGCTGAATGCCTTTTTTTCTCTTGCCTTCTTCCTGTCTCTCCCAAATCTTCTTGTTCAGACTGTCCTCCACTTTTCTGCGCATGTGCCCAAACCACCGTAACCTGTCTCTTTGACATTTTTCTGCAACTGGAGCTACTTTGGCTACTGCTCTTATGTCTGCATTTTTTCATCTGACCAACAGTGTGCATCCTACCACCAAATCTCATGCACCTCTCCATCACCTCCTTAGCACTGTTGAGCATGTCCTTAGAACAGTGGTGACGAAATGGAAATCAGGATGGAATCATCCAAACAGTTATCTAAAGTGTCATCAGGCTGTAGTGTATTATGAATCCTTTCACTTGAGTCAGAAGGTCCACCACTGCCAGCAAACTAGGGATGCTAGGTGCATCCCTCTTAGACATTTCATCATAAGGGAAAATTAGAAGTTATGTACTCACCATAACGTTCCATCTGAGTAGGTGTATTCATTTGTCTGCAACCTGTGGGTTATGGATCCGATATCGGATCCGAACCGGCATGGTTTACCAGCTATGGATCCAAGCTCTCAGCTCCTCCCCTCACCCATAATGCCCTGCTCTACCCTCATGACCTCAGATCGAGTTTGCCAACAGCAACACCACCCTGAAAAGGGTAATACATAATATGCAGGAAACTGAAAGGCCAGGGGGATAGGAGGGCGGGATGGTTGCAGACAAATGAATACACCTACTCAGATGGAACGTTATGGTGAGTACATAACTTCTAAATCTGAAGTAGGAGATTCATTTGTCTGCAACCTGTGGGACAGAGTCCCCAGCTACCTGAATCTTGGGCGGCCATCATGGAAGGATATTCCGGAGCACCGCGGAGCCAAAGGATGCTCTACCCTAGATGCAAGATCCAACTTGTAGTGGGAAATAAAAGTATGAGATGAAGCCCACGTGGCTGCTGCACAAATATCATCTAGAGGAATCCTAGCCTTAAAGGCTGCCGAGGTAGATACTGACCGGGTTGAATGGGCGTGTACACCCTCCGGTGCGGGCCTTCCTGAAGCTTGATAAGCCAATAAGATACATTGTGAAATCCAGCGAGACAGAGAGACTTTAGAAATTGGCTTGCCCAAATTAAATTTAGCAAAGGAAATGAACAACTGGTCGGATTGCCTATGACCAGCCGTTCTGTTAAGATAAAATCTAAGTTGCCTGTGAACATCTAAGGAGTGAAGCTTGTATTCACCTTTGTTTTCATATTTAGGAAAGAAAACAGGGAGGTTAATGGATTGATTAATGTTTGCTTCAGAAGCTACTTTAGGAAGAAAGGACGGGTTGGTCCTGAGGTAAACACGGTCTGGATGAAAGACCAAGTAAGGAGGTTTAGCTGATAATGCTTGGAGCTCTGAAACTTTCTTGGCCGATGTAATGGCTACTAAAAAGGCAGTCTTGAAAGACAAGAATTTGAGATCTACCGTAGCCGCTGGTTCGAAGGGAGGGGCGGTCAAGGCCTGGAGAACTAAGGAAAGGTCCCAGGGAGGAACTGCTTGTTTTACAGGGGGCCTGAGAAGGAAAGTACCTTTAAGGAAAATTTTACACAACTTGGCTGACATGAGTGGACTAGAGTCATGACCAATGTGATAATGTGAAATTGCCGCAAGTTGTACTTTGACTGTGGAACTGCTGGCACCATCGTTAAAAAGAGTGGTTAAGAAATCAAGCACTAAAGGGAGAGGAACTGTGAAGGGATTCAGGCCTTGCAGCTCCGCCCACAAAGAAAACCGTTTCCACTTGCTGCGGTAGACTTTCCTAGTGGACGGTTTATGAGCTGCCACCAGGATAGCCTTAACAGGGGACGAAATACTGGGAGTCCTGATCAAGAGTGGAACTGGAGCAGCCAAGCGGTCAGCTTCAGGTTGTCCAGGTTCGGAGGAGATAGGCAGGATGGATGAGATATCAGATCCGGAATGGGATCTAGAATCCAAGGAGGATTCACCGAGTGAGACCTTAGGAAGGGGAACCAGATCTGCCGAGGCCAAAACGGAGCAATGAGAATCATTCTGCAACCCACCCGAGAGGCTTTCTGAAGAACTTGGAGCATCAGAGGCAAGGGTGGATAAGCATACAGAAGACCGGGTGGCCAAGCATGCACCAGAGCGTCTCTTGGGGAGCCTCCTGGAGGAGGTATCAGAGCGAAAAAACTGTCGCACTTTGTGTTTGAGGGAGAGGCAAAAAGATCGCATGAAGGAGTTCCCCACCGTGTGAATATGCGTTCCGCTACTTGAAAATTGAGAGACCACTCATAAGGGGTCAGAATGGTGCGACTGAGCTTGTCCGCCAGGATGTTGGACCGACCCGGAATGTACGTTGCTATTAGAAAGCGGTTGGTGGAGATTGCCCATTCCCAAACTCTCATGGCTTCTCGACAAAGAGGGTAAGACCTCGTTCCCCCTTGCTTGTTGATATACCAGACAACCGACATGTTGTCCGATTGAATCGCAATTGTTCCCAAGGGAAGAAAGTCCTGAAGTGCTAGCAACGCTAAGAGCACTGCTCTCATCTCTAGAACGTTGATATGCAGTAAGGTCTCTGAATCGTTCCACGTGCCTTGGACGGTCCGCCCAAAATGCCCCCCCCACCCGAGGCGGGAGGCGTCCGTGGTCACCGTGGCGAGAGGGGGAGAAGCACAAAATGGGCGGCCTCTGTGGAGATCTGGGGAGTGAAGCCACCACAGGAGAGACCGCTTGCAAGCCTTGCTGATCGCAATGGGATGATGCATAGGAAGAGCAAGGTATGACCACTGTACTAAGAGAGTCCACTGGAGCATGCGCATATTGAGCCTGGCGAGAGGAAGAAGCGCTATAGCAGACGCCATGGACCCTAGAGCCCTCAGGACCAACTCCGCCGGAACAGAACTTGAGTGGAGAATGGCCCGCACCTGGAGCTGCAGATTTTGAACTCTGTCCGCAGTGAGGAAGGCTTTTAAACTCCTTGTATCTAATCTGGCCCCTATAAAATCTAAGAGCTGTGTGGGCGCCAGGTTGGATTTCTTTGTATTTATAGTAATGCCCAGATTGGGAGCAAGATGGAGCAAGGAGTCTCGCGCCAATAGTAGTAGATGCCTTGTTGGGGCGGTAAGGAGCCAGTCGTCCAGGTAGGGGAAGACCTGCACCCCCTGAAGCCTCAGGTGGGCCGCTACCACTGCTAATACTTTGGTGAACACCCTGGGGGCTGTGGTGAGACCAAAGGGAAGGACCCGGAACTGGTAGTGACTGGCTCCCAACCGGAAGCGGAGAAACCTCCTGGAGCGCCTGTCCATTAGGATGTGGTAGTACGCATCTTTGAGGTCTATGGAACACATCCAGTGATTTTCTCCCAGAAGGGGGAGAATAGATTGCAGAGTGACCATTCGGAATTTTTCCTTGGGAACTGCCAGGTTCAAGAGAGAAAGGTCTAAAATTGGTCTTAGATCCCCCGTCTTTTTTGGCACTAAAAAGAACCTGGAGTAGAACCCTGATCCGATCTGGTCTGGGGGGACGGGCTGGATGGCTCTTTTCTTTAGCAGATGGCCAATTTCTGCCAAAGCGGCCTCCCGTTGACCGGGTGGAACGTCTGGGAGGGACTTCAATTTTGGTAAGTGACGAAAAGGGATGTGGTATCCTCTGGATATGATCTGGAGAACCCAGCGGTCTGATGTTATGGACTCCCATGCCGCTAGGTGCCCCGAAAAACGTCCCCCGACTGCCTCCAGAGTGGAGCAGCCGGGCAACCCCTCAGGGTTGCTGCGGGCCGTTCAGAGAAGGGTTCTCTGGACCCGAAGTTCCTGGGAGCCCCTCTGCCTCTAGGGCGGCGTCCTCCCTGTCCTCCTCTGCCACAGAAGGACTGGTTGTCCAGAGCAGGCTGGGATTGCTGCGACTTCCGGAACCACATCTTCTTCTGACCCTTTTGGTTCCTAGAATAGGGCCTCTGGGGTGCAGAGAAGCGGATTCCGACGGCAGACAGCGTCTTCCCATCCTTCTCGCTCTGGGTCAAAGTGTCGCGAACGGTTTTGCCAAAGAGGGCAGAACCATCAAAGGGGGCATTCGCAAATGACGCTTTGAAGGGCTCTGAGAAATCGCAATGACGGAGCCAGGCCTGACGTCTAGTGACTAGACCTGCCCCTGCGGCTCTAGCGGCGCCTTCCGTCGCATGGGAGAGTAGCCGCATAGAGGTATTGGTAACTGATCTAAGAGTGGCCATGCGGGTGGAGTGCAGCACTTTGTCCTCCTCCGACATGGACTCTGGGGGAGATGCAGCGTATTCTTTAATGAGATCGCGCTGCATCCTAATAACGTGTGCCAGGTAGTTCAGCGCCCTTACCGAGAAGGTTGCTGAACTAAACATCCGCTTCCCCAAGCGGTCCATCATCCGAGACTCCTTGCTCGGGATGGACTGAGGACTCTCCTGAGCAAGTTCCCTCTTGGTGGCCGCCATCAACATGGCATCTACCGGAGGCCCCTTACTCCAATGGGCACGGTCAGACGGTGGACTGAGGATCCTGTCGGGCCTCTTAGGGATTGGCTCCACGGTGTCCGGTTCCTTCCACGCCCTGGTGGTAATGAGGTCCACCAGGGGGTCGGCAGGAGGGGACACCCAAGAGGTAGACGGGCCCGCTTCAAATGCCTCCAAGAACACGGACTCGTCCGAGGAAGACTTGGGGCAGACCACCCCTTATGCGAGCATTTCCATGATGTCTCCAAATGAGACATCCTCGGGGTGACCGTGGGGAGCCTTCCCTTCCTCCAAATCCGTGTCTTCCGTGAGAGACTCGGGGGAGTCAATGTGCCTCCTTTTGCACGTATGCTTGCGAGGAACATCCTCTGGGGGGCTGTCAGAGGACTCCTCGCAAGCAGCAACCTGTTCCAGGGGAACAGCTTGGGGCACAGAAGCGGGCTGTCCCAAGGGCCGGATGGTGGAAGCCTGACCCAGTGCAGAGGGAGCGCGGGATGGAGCCGAAACAAGTGCCGGAGGTCCGGAGACCCTCAACAGGGCCCTCTCCACTACATCAAAGGCCGAAGGGGAGCCGACCTCGACCAAAGGATCCGACAATCGGCTCCCCCTCGGATCCGAAGGGACAGTGCGCTCCGACACAGACGGCACCGAAGGAGCACTGATCCCCCCGATCTGAGGCTCGGATCCAGGCTCCGAGAGGTCGGATCCGATGCACTCGAGGGCAGGGTCGGATCCGAAGTACCAAGTACTATCGGCGCCGACCCACCCCGCCCGGCTGCTCGGCTCCAACTGCTCGAACCCGGGTAGCAGGTCGGAGAAGGAGCAACCGGCTTGAAAAAGGGGTCGAGCTCCCCCCCAGGGGGGGAGGGGGGCAACAGCACTCCCATCTGCATCTGGGCCTGGATGAACCTTCTCATCATCCAGTCCAGATCAGCATCCGATAGGCTGTACGTTGATCTCGGCGAGGCTACCGAGGTAGGCCTTGAGTGCCTCCTCGATAGCCTCGACGGAGATCGGGTCTCCTCCTCCTCAGGTCCCGGTGAAAAACACACTGGAGACCGGAGCCGAGGAGGAGGAGATCCAGCCGACAAGGGAGCCGGGAGAAGCCAGCTTGGCTGGCGGGCCAAACAGAGGTCTCGGCCCGCCGCTTATGGTGCTTCTCCTCCGGTCCCTTTTCTAGCATCCTCTCCTCCGAACCAGAAGCGGGAGGTTGAGTCCCAGGAGGAGGAGGGAGCGGAGAGGGAATAACCGTGGGGCGGTTACCCGAAGGAGCGGAGGTCGGAGCAGAGTCCGGCGGCAAAAGGCCCGCCAAAACAAGCTTGGACCTCCGCTCCTTCAATGCCCTGGGGTTGAACCCTGCACAAATGGAACATCCAGATGTGAGGTGTTCAACCCCCAGGCATCTAACACACCGAGTGTGGCCATCAGCTGGGGAAAGCTTATGGCCACACTCGGAGCATTTAGAGAAAATAGCCTTGGGCTGCTCAGACATCCCAAGCTAACAAATAAAAGTTACTATAAAAAAAAGTAAAGTAACTAAAAATAAAAATCACTCACAGGCCCAACACACACACTACGCTACCAGCGAGGGGAGGGATATAAATTTAAGATTAAACTCTAAAAAAGTAATTATACAAGAGGGTAACCTACACTTTCACACAAATTAACCAAAAAATATTTAAAATTTTACAATTTAAACACTGAATATATCACTTAGCTGGAGAGCTGGAAAAAACAATCTGGTCACCATGCGCGGCAAACGAGATCTGAGGTCATGAGGGTAGAGCAGGGCATTATGGGTGAGGGGAGGAGCTGAGAGCTTGGATCCATAGCTGGTAAACCATGCCAGTTCGGATCCGATATCGTATCCATAACCCACAGGTTGCAGACAAATGAATCTCCTACTTCAGATCTACTGATGCCTGTGCCAAATGAGTACTTACGAAGACCATTGTGGGCCTCTCTCTCATTATCTCCTTGATCACACAGGGCAGCAAGAGTATTCAAGAGGATTCATAAAGAAACAGACCTGTCCAATGTACAGCTAAAGCATCTGATTGCCCAAGCCTCTTTATAAGGGGCATTTCAGAAGAACTGGTTCAGCTGTTTGTTGTCTTGAGATGCAACTCAGAACCACCCCAACTGTGCACTAGCTGAAAAGACACCTGTGCAACATCCTCTCACATGGGCCTGCATTTGATCTGCTTAGCTAATCCACAACCACATTTTATTCTGAGAACACATACATACACACACACACATATATATATATATATATATATATATATATATATATATATATATATATATATATTACCGCCTTGAGGTGGACTGCAACTACCTCCATGCACTTGGGTGAATGCCACGGTGGCTAAACACAGATAAAATGGGAGGGACTAGAACCAATAATGACTGGCCCTTAGTCAGACTGAGCACTTTGCTATTCTGATGTGAAGGTAGAGGTCTTGGAAATCTAGATCATATATCCAATATCCTTGTTTATGACCTAGAAAAAATGGATTGCACTATGACCATTCAAAAGGGCACTTTTGAAACAAAATGATTTAGGCCACTCCAATCAAAAAAGGGCCCAAGGTCTGGAACCTGGAATAAAAGCCTAGCCCCTCTGCTGGTCTAGAGGGAACTATGGGATTGCTCTTTTGTAGTAGATTTACTACAACCTATTTTCTTGAAGCAGTTTTCTATTCAGCTGGTAAATCTGGAAGGGGAAAGCACTGCAGTCTAGAAAGGAAAATAAGTAACCTTCGGATGAAAGTGTCCTTACCCACTTACTCCAAGTGATGGTCATCCATACTGACAGAGGATTAGGTGACAATAACTGCCTCCAGAGTGGAGCAGCTCAGTAAGCCCTCAGATCCCTCCCTGTTCTGCCAAGTTTGTCCACTTCTGGGTTGGAGGATATTTTCTCCCAGAATTCTCTTTCAAAACCTTTATGATGCTGTGGTTGGTGGCTACACCTGAACCACATTTGAGTTTTTTTTTTCCATTCTGGAAAAGGTGCAATGAGAAGCTTGAAATTTAATGCTAACATTATGAGGGTCTTGCCTTCTTGCACTAGTTTCTCTAGTTCAGCTTTAATGCCAAACTAAATAATAAGGTTCTATCAAAAGGGCATTCATGAGGATGACCTTAATATTGTTGGGTAAAATTCAGTCAAATGCAGCCAAACATGGCATCTCATGTCTAAGACAGTGTCTGCTGCCCTAGCAGAATCATCCACTGCACTGTGAGTAAAGTGCACGATTAGGCTAGGATTAGTTTAAAAGCTAAGATACCTTCTTCACTTCTCTGTATGGCAACCCTTCCCACCATCTTAGATGCTTCCGTTGAAAAGTCTCCCTGGACTCTGAGGATGTGTGTTATATAGTTTACAGTTTTCAAGGTAAAGGTAGAGAATAAGTAAACTCACTTGTCAAGACAGTCCAGTGCCAGCAACGCCCTATTGAGGATATTGACAGCTGGGCTTTGTGGTGCGGGTACCTTTCATAAGTGTAACCACAGATACAATGGAGTCCCCCTCAAGGGTACAACTTAAGTTTTCCAGTGTCTTCAGGAGTCTGGAGGATCCTGTCCAGCCTCTAAGTTAAAAGTAGTTAAATCATCAGGGATCTTCCACATAGACTATCAAAAAATCAACCAACCTGTTATTATTTTGGGGGGGAGGGGAGGCGGTAGTTAGGAAGAGTAGACTAGCAACTTAGAAAGCCTCATGTGTTCTGAGCTCAGATGAAAAGGGGGTGCCCATGGCCCATTCTTCTTTTGGCTTAAGAATTTCAAGATTTCTCCAAATTTAGGATCATCGGGGGGGGGGGGCTCCTCCTTGTCCACGCTTTCTTCCAGATCTGGATCTAGTTATCGACTCTTTTGTCAGAGTACATCCCAGAGGGGGGGGGGGACTCCCATTTCAGGTGCTTTAGAGGGAAAGTACAGTTGTGTACCTACCATAAATGAAGAGAATATTCCTGTTCAGAAGAGGAATCAGAGGAAATGGAAACCCGATCTGAAGATTCATATTCTATCTCTTGCCTAGGCCTCTTATCAGGAGGGGGGTGGGAACCCCTAATCAAAGTAATTAGGTCTTCGGCCATTTTAAGCATCTGTTTTTTTAGACATGGTGGCCTGTCCAGGAGAATGCTGTACTTGTTTCTTTGTCTTTAGAGCTGCTTTAGTCTTTGCCTTTGAAGCTGAAGTAGGCTTCACATATAACTGTGTAGGCCTGAAAACACCCTCAGAAGCCGATGCCTGCTCAGCGGCTCCGGACATATGAGGGAATAGCTTCTGATTGTCCAGTACCTTAAGTTTCCAGCGGCCTAGTCAGCTCCACGTGGGAGTCGGAAGCGGCCTGTGGCTCTGAGGTAGCGGGCGCCAGGGGCTGCAAAAGCAAGCCTCGTCGTCGGTTTTGGACCTCAGATGCCTGTCCTTTTCTTTTTCTTTGCGCTTTTTATAAACTCCGGTAGTCGGCTGTTCCGACGGCATTATATAATTGAATCTTCTGCCAAAGTAATGAAATGTAAAATCGTACCGACGTTTAATAGTGCGTTGGTTAAATCTAGCACAAAACCGACAACTAGCAACGTCGTGGTCAGGGCCTAGGCAAGGAATACAGTAAGAATGAAAATCCTTATGAGGTATTTGCTTCCCACAAGAAATACAATTATTAACTTTTTCTGACTTCGGTTTGGAGCAAGAAAAAAGTTTCCCCAACGGGGTACTTAGCTTTAATGAAGACTTCGGATCTGAAATCATTGAGAATCTCAGGAGTCGGCCGACCGGCACTTGCAAACTGCTTTTGCTTCGGGCACCGCGGGGCAAGAAAGACCGAAGAAAATGGCATCGGCTGCATCTTGAGTTGGAGCTCTCCTTGGCGGTCTTAAGTTCTGAGCCCCTCTGAGGTACTGTCTTAGGAGTGGATGTGAAAATAAAGGAGGATCCATGCTGTATGAGCTGAAATTGCTGAGGCGTGGATCTTAATAGATGAAAAGGAAAGTCCTTTGTGTAACATCTCAGTTAA
Organism: Protopterus annectens; assembly: GCF_019279795.1. NCBI lineage: Eukaryota > Metazoa > Chordata > Ceratodontiformes > Protopteridae > Protopterus > Protopterus annectens. Next base: position 964,958,489 of record NC_056729.1, read on the forward strand.
ATATTGTAGAATCTGAGGAATGTTCGGCTCCAGGGGATTTAGGCCTTTAGCCTGGTTCCAGGAGCAAAATCTTTTCCATTTGTCTGAATAGGTTTTCCTGGTGCTGGGCCTCCTGGCCTCCAGAATGACATCCAGAACAGCTTTGGATAAAGGTGTTGGCTGGTTGTTTAGGTAATTTGTCATGCAGCCAGGTTTAAAGTCTAGAGCTGACTGTGTAGAATCAGATTGTCTTGCTGGGTGAGCAGGTGAGGAATTTGTGGCAAAATCCATGGTGGGCCCTGGGCCATGGTCCTTAAAATTGGATACCAATGTTGGCGTGGCCAATCTGGTGCAACGAGAATCATTTGTGGCCTCTCTAATCTGACTTTCAGCAGTACCTTTGCTAGAAGAGGCAGTGGAGGGAAGGCATAGACTGTTAATGTTTTCCACCTGAATGAGAGGGTGTCCACTTTCCAAGCTAGTGGATGGAAGGTCCTTGTGCAAAATTTTTGAAGGTGGTTGTGGGGGCTTACAAACAGATCTATGTCTGGGCGTCCCCATTTTTGAGCCATCATTGCAAATACTTGTGGATCTAGTTTCCATTTGTGTGGATCCATGATGTTTCTGCTTAGGTCATCTCCCAATGTGTTTTTCTTTCCTGGCAGGAATTGTGCTTGTAATTGAACCTGGTAAGACAGTGCAGTGTTCCACAAGGTCAATGCTTGCCGGCATAGAGGATAGGAATGTTTGCCCCCTTGCTTGTTTATGTACCACATAACTGTGGTGTTGTCTGTCCTTATTAGTAGTTGTCCTGGGTGTAGAAGGTCCTTGAAAGCTGTTAGGGCATTCTGCACTGCTAGCATTTCTTTTTATTGATATGCAGGTGTCTCTGATCTGTAGTCCATTTGCCCTGAATGCACTGTCCTGCCATGTGTGCTCCCCAGGCATAGTCTGATGCATCTGTTGTCATAGTTTGCCTGGCTGTGGGTAAGGTGAAAGGCTGACCCTTGTTGAGGTGACATGCCTGTGCCCACCATAGAAACTCCTGTTGAAGGCAGGGAATGAGTGGAATCATTGTTTCCAGGCTGTGGCTGTGCTGAGTCCATACACTTTTCAGGTACCACTGTAATTTCCTCATATGCAGTTTTGTAAATGGTATTAGTAGAATGCAAGATGCCATGAATCCCAAGGCCTGCAGAATTTTTCTTGTAGGGAGTTGGGTCTTTGTTGCCATTATTTTGAAATATTGAGACAGTTGTCATTGTTTGTCTGGCGTGAGATAAGCCATCTGGGCCGTTGTATTCAAGCTGGCACCCAGGAATGTTATGTTTTGTGAGGGCACTAGTTTTGATTTATTTTCGTTTACTGTGTACCCTAGGCAACTTCGAAGGTGTTTGACAAATACCAGATGCTGTAAAAGAATGTCCTTGCTTTCTGCTTGAATAAGACAGTCGTCCAGGTATTGGTATATTTGAATTCCTCTTTGTCTGCAGTATGCAATTACTGGTGCTAGACATTTTGTGAAGACCCTGGGCGCAGTAGATAAGCCAAAGGGCAGTGCAGAGAATTGATAATGTGTTGAACCTGCAATGAAGCGAAGGTATCTTCTGCAACTTTGTCTGATAGGGACATGCATGCAGGTATGCCTCCTTGAGGTCCAAAGTGACTAGCCAAGCATTCTTGCCCAGCATGGGAAGAAGCTGCTGTAGTGTTAGCATCTTGAATTTTGGTACTTGCAGATAGGTGTTCAGAATTGAAAGATCCAGAATGGGTCTCCATGCCTTATCCTTTCTTGGAACTAGGAAGAGTCTTGAGTAAAATCCTTGTCTCTGCTCCTGTGTAGGTACCTGTTGAATGGCTCTCATGTTCATGAGAGCTGTAATTTGTTTTTGTGCCTCTGCCCACTGATTTGGTGGCAGGTTTGGCATTCCTTTGATCCTTGGTAAGGTATGAAAGTGGAATATGTATCCTTGAGAGACAATGTTTAGAACCCATTTGTCTTTTGTGATGATGTGCCAGCTGTCTGCAAAAAATGTTAGTTTTCCTCCCAAGGGTGTTGCCAGGAGAGATTTGCTTGGTTGTTTGAGGATAGAGTCATTGTGTCTGCCTTCTGTTAGCTTGGGGCCTATCTTCTCCTCCTTTCTGGGTAGCAGAAAGTACAGTTTTGTACCTACCATAAATGTAGATGTCCGATAGGTATGCATCTGCAGTCCTTACATATGGGTTGTCCTGCCTCAGGCAGCCCTTCGGTCGGCCGGATTCCAAAGTCTGGGTCCGGCGTCGGCTGATGTCGCCCCTATCCCGACGTCAGAGCGCCTGGGATATAAAAGCATCAGCCGACGCCATCTTCCTCAGTTTTTCTTGCCCCAGATGCCAGTTGCCCTCTAAGTAAGGCTAAATTTGGAGAGATGTAAAAAAAAAAAATTCCAAACATGCACATCAATAAAAAACAAATACACCATAAAAGGTAACCCCAGGTAGCTAAAATGAGGGATATGTACCCATAGTATACCACAGAGGGGTAGGAGGGAGGGAAAACCTGACTGCAGATGCATACCTATCAGACATCTACATTTATGGTAGGTACAAAACTGTACTATGTCCTTCAAGGATGCATCTGCAGTCCTTACATATGGGTAGAATACCATAGCTAAGCTGGGGGAGGTAGGACCTAAGAAAAGGATGGTGTAGCTAATAAGCCCTGCAGGACTGCACTAGCAAAGCCTGCTCTGGATCTGGAATATAAGGGCAAGTTGTAATGCTTGGAAAATGTATGCACAGAGCTCCATGTAGCAGCTTCTAAAATGTCCTTTGTAGCCACCCCTCTTAAGAAGGCTGTGGAAGTGGCTGTTGCTCTGGTGGAATGAGGCCTTATGTTAACTGGCACAGCTTTTCCATGAAAGGAGTAACAGAACCGAATGCAATTTCCTATCCATTTTGAAATTGTCTGTTTGGAAATTGCTTTTCCTTGTACACCAGCAGCATATACTACAAAGAGTTGGTCAGTTTTTCTGTAAGTCTTAGTTCTGTCCAAGTAGTAGCGCAACTGTCTGTGGATGTCCAAAGTATGCAGAAGTTTCTCTCCTTTATTTTGTGGATTTGGAAAGAAGGTCGGCAGGTGAATAGCTTGGTTCAGTGAAACCCTGGATACCACCTTTGGCATGAAAGAAGGATCGGTTCTCAAAGAGACTCTGTCCTGATGAAAAATGAGAAATGGCTGAACTGCCATGAGGGCCTGTAATTCAGATACTCTTCTTGCTGAGGTTATGGCCAGAAGGAAGGCAGTCTTCCAAGATAGGAATTGTAGTTCTGAAGATGCTGCTGGTTCAAAGGGAGGGAGAGTTAATTTTTCCAACATGAAGTTAAGGTCCCATGTAGGCAGTGGTGGTTTCCTTGGAGGGTTGATGTTTTTTATCCCTCTTAGAAACTACCTTAGAAGAGGATGAGAGAATACAGGTGGATCAGTGTTGTACTCTGCTGAAATTGCTGAAGCATGAATCTTTATGGAGGAGTAAGAAAGGCCATTATGGAGCATTTCAGCCAAGTATTCCAAAATACGTGGAATGCTCATGATCGTCGGATCTTGACCCTTTGTGGTGTTCCAGGTACGAGACCCTTTGTGGTGTTCCAGGTACGAAATCTTTTCCATTTTGCTGAATATGCTTTTCTTGTGGAAGGCCGCCGGGCTTCCATGATGATATCCTGTACCCTCTTGGATAGCTTATCCTGGCGAGGAGTCAAGGTATTTTCCAGGCTGTCAGCTGTAAGGTTTTGAGGCTGGAGTGCAGAGTCTTGCAATTGTGTTGTGTCAGTAGAAGTGGCCTTTGTGGCAGAGGCCAAGGTTTCGTGCGTGACATGCTCCTTAACAGTGGATACCAGTGTTGTCTTGGCCAGTCCGGAGCTATCAGAATTACTTTTGGTTGCTCTGTCCTGATCTTCAGTAAGACCTTGGTCATTAATGGCAGCGGTGGGAATGCATATACTGTTAGAGTTTTCCAGCTGAAGGAGAGGGCGTCCACTTTCCATGCTTGAGGATGGTATGTCCTTGTGCAGAATTTCCTCAGTTGATGGTTGTGGTGGGAGGCAAATAGATCTATGTCCGGCCTTCCCCATGATTGCGTTATCTGGAGAAAGATATCTGGGTGCAACATCCATTCGTGTGGATCCATGATGTTTCTGCTCAGGCTGTCCGCCGGTACATTGTCTTTTCCTGGTACGAACTGGGAATGGAGCTCTATATTGAGGTTTAGGGAAAGTTCCCACAGATTCATTGCCAGCCTGCAAAGAGGGTATGAATGGGTACCTCCTTGTTTGTTTATGTACCACATAACTGTGGTACTGTCTGTCTTTATTAACAGGTGACCTTGGTGCAGGAAGTGCTTGAAGGCCTCGATGGAATGTATAACTGCCAGCATTTCCTTTTAGTTGATGTGCAGATGCAACTCTTTTTGTGTCCATTGTCCTTGAATGCATTTGCCCTCCATGTATGCTCCCCATCCATGGTCTGAGGCGTCCGTTGTTATGGGCTGGTATGTGGTTTGCTGAAAGGCAGGCCCTTATTTGACTGGCTTGCTTTTGCCCACCACAGGAATTCCTTTTGAAGGCATGGAATGAGGGGAATCAAAGTTTCTAGGCTGTGACTGTGCTGAGATCATAGACTCCTTAGGTACCATTGTAGTTTCCTCATATGCAGCCTTGCTAGTGGAATCAGAAGAATGCAAGATGCCATGAAACCCAAGGCCTGCAGGATCTTCCTTGCAGTAAGCTGGGTTTGTGTTGTCAGATTTCTGAAGTAATCCGGTAATTGTGCTTGTTTTTCTTCTGTGAGAAAAGCCATTTGGGTGTTTGTATCCAGTTTTGCACCCAGGAAAATTATTCGTTGGGATGGAACAAGTCTTGATTTCTGAATGTTGACTGTGTATCCCAAGGCCTGTAGTAGTCGGATGGCATAATTTAAGTGTTTTACCAGTGTTAGCTGGCTGTCCGCTTGGATGAGGCAGTCGTCCAGGTATGGGTATATTTGAATCCCCTGAAGTCTGCAATGTGCAATTACTGATGCCAGGCATTTCGTGAACACTCTGGGCGCAGCAGATAAGCCAAAAGGCAATGCTGAGAATTGATAATGCTCTGAACCTGCAAGAAATCTGAGGTGTCTTCTGCAACTTTGTCTGATAGGGACATGCAGGTATGCCTCCTTGAGGTCTAGAGATACCAGCCAAGACCCCTTGCCCAGCATGGGAAGGAGTTGCTGTAAGGTCAGCATTTTGAATTTTGGCACGATGAGATAAGTATTCAGTGCGGACAAGTCCAGAATAGGCCTCCATTGCTTTTCTTTTCTTGGAACAAGGAATAGTCTGGAATAAAATCCTTGGCCTTGTTCTGTGAGAGGAACTCTTTCTATCGCTTTCATTTGTAGTAGCTTGGAAATTTGCTTGAAAGCTTCTGCCCTTTGGTTTGGTGGCAGGTTTGGCATGCCTTGTCTTTTTGGTAATGTATGAAAATGGAACCTGTATCCTTTGTCTATTATTTGCAGTATCCATTTGTCCTTTGTAATACTGCGCCAGTTTTTTGAGAATAAAGATAGCTTTCCGCCCAAAGGTGCTTCCAACTGAGCCCTGGTTGGCAGGGTCAAAGTCAAGTCATTGAGATGGTCCTTGTGTAGTAGTTGTAGGCCCTGTAGTACCTCTCTGGTTAGGAGGCTGCCACTGACGTCCTCTGTAGGAGCCTCGAGCTTGCCCTCTACCTCTGGCACGTCTGTTTCTGCCTCTTTGAGATCTGACTGTGTCCAGAAAGGACCAATTCTTAGAAGGCCAATTTCTGCTGAATCTTGGTGGTTGGACCTGGAGAAAATCTTTGACTGTTTGTACAGATTTAGCCTTTTCCTCAAATTTCTTTAAGACCTCCTGAGCCGTGGAGCCAAATAACTTTTGCTTTTCCAACGGAGCATCCAGAAGCTTTGCTTTAACATGATCTGGCAGAGTTTGTTCCTTCAGCCAAGCATGTCTACGTATGACTACACCTGTCATTGCTGACCTACATGAAGCTTCCAATGCATCATAACCACACTGCAAGAATAGGTTGCTAACCTGCTGGAAGTTATGTACCAGATCCTGAAGTGCCTTGCGATCTAGGGGTTCAGGCGAAGATAGTTTTTTATGCAATTCATCTAACAAATACTCTTGGTACTGTATCATATGGAATTGACAATTTAATGCCCTCATAGAAAGAGTGGAAGAAGTATACACTTTTTTACCCCATCTCTCTAAAGCCCTGGACTCCCTTTCAGAAGGAAGTGGATTTTTAGTAGTGATGGTTGCAACCCCTTTAGGGCCCTGGGAAATAGTTTCTGGGTCAGCAAAGTGGCCCTTGTAAAGGAAATGATGTGAGTCCGGGACCCTGTAGTACCTGTCGGGTTTGACAGGAGCCGGAGGAAGGGAGTCAGGGGAAATGCTAGACTCAGAGTACACATCATCAATGACATTTAAAACAGGAGGGATAGCCAAAGGTCTATGCTGAGGTAAATGCAAAAAAGTCCTTAATCTCTTCCTGGAATCAGAGAATTCCTGGCCCTGCCATTTGAAATGCTCTCTCATGGAGTGAAGGGTCTCCCCAAAGGACAACTCTTCAGGAGGGGAGGCCGAGGGAATAGATTCCTCTGCATCAGAATCCTCGTAGGCCGTAAAGGCCTCCTCCTGGTAGTCTGATAGGGCAGAGTCATCTGAGGCCTCATCAGAGGACTGGGGATCAGTGTGCTCAACCCTGGGCCTTTTGTCTAGAGGAGGTTGAGAGCCCCTGTCCGGATGTGGCTGAGAGCCCCTAATTAAGGTAATAAGGTCCTCAGCTACACTTAAAATCTGTAAACCGGTAGTGGATCCCTGAGGAATAGCCTTGGGAGGGAGAGATTTTGGCTGTTTAGCAGCTTTAGCACGTGTAAATGCCTTTATGGACATGGATGCAGGAGGCCTGGCTGCCCCACGTGCTGGAGTAGTTTTATCTAGAGAAATGGTGTCGGTTGTTTCCAGAGCACCGGTTTCAGAGGGGAATTCTATGACCGACTCAGAGGTGGCCTCTGGGACCGAGGTTGTCGGTTGTGCGGTTTCGTCGGTCGGAAGCACCAAGGATTCTGTTTCAGCAGATACCGAGACACTCGCGGTAGGCTTAGGCGTGGTTTCGGCCGAAACCACGGTCCGCGTGTGTCGGTCCTTGTCCTTCCGTTTTTTGGTTAAATGAGAAGTCGGAAGCTCCGACGGCATCTTGTAACAGTAACTATCCCCAAAAAATTGCTCTGCAAACTCCGACCGACGCCTAAGAGTGCGTCTATTGAAGGAGGCACAGGCTGCACAGGCCGAGACGTCGTGGTCTGGGCCTAGGCAGGGGCGACAGTAAGAGTGGAAATCCTTATGAGGTATTTGTTTCCCACAAGTTAAACAATTATTAACTTTAACCATTTGATCTGACATCGGCTGAGGCAAGAAAGAGTCCCCAACGGGGTACTTAGCTTTTTGGAAGTCTTCGGTAGCTGAAATTAACAGGAGCTGGCCGACCGGCACTTGCGAACTGCTTCTGCTTCGGGCACCGCGCGGCAAGAAAGACTGAGGAAGATGGCGTCGGCTGACGCTTTTATATCCCAGGCGCTCTGACGTCGGGATAGAGGCGACATCAGCCGACGCCAGACCCAGACTTTGGAATCCAGCCGACCGAAGGGCTGCCTGAGGCAGGACAACCTATATGTAAGGACTGCAGATGCATCCTTGAAGGACATCCCCATTGGCGAGGTTTGTAAGGGCCCTGTGACTGACCTCTGCCCCTTGGGCGTCTGTATTTACCCCTCTGTGATCTGTCTGAAGCTGGAAAGGACCAGTTTTTTGTTGGCCAATTTCTGCTGAAGCGAGGGGGTTGTACCTGTAAGAAATCCTTGACCGTTTGCATAGATTTAGCCTTATCCTCCATTTTCTTTAAAACCTCTTCTGCTTTGACACCAAATTATACATCCTGTTGTAAAGGTGCATCTAATAATTTTGCATTAACATGGTCAGGGAGGGTTTGCTCTTTTAACCAAGCATGTCTACGAATGACTGAGCCAGTAACAGCTGCTCTACAGGAAGCTTCCAGTGAATCAAATCCGCATTGTAAGGTATGCTTGCCCACCTGTTCAGCTGCATACAACAGATCCTGCATTTCCTTGAACTCAGGCTGTTCTGAGTGTGTGCTCATTTTTTGTTTTAACTGAGACATCAGGAATTGTTGATATTTCAACATGTGAAACTGGCAATTTAATGCTCTCATAGCCAGAGTTGCAGAGGTGTATATTTTCTTTCCCCATCTATCTAGGGCTCTGGAATCTCTTTCAGAGAGCACAGGATTTTTAGCCATAGAAACCTTTACTCCCTTAGGACCCTGGGATATGGTTTCTGGGTCAGCTACAGGGCTTTTATAAAGGAATTTGTGCGAGTCAGGTACTCTGTAGTATCTGTCTGGTTTGGCTGGAGCAGGAGGTAGAGAGTCTGGATTTAAACTAGACTCCAAGTAGACATCATCCACAATATCTAAAACAGGAGGAATAACAAGAGGTCTGTGCTGGGGTAATAGAAGGAACTCCCGGAGCCTTTTCTTAAAATCTGAGTAATCCTGGCCTTCCCAGTGGAAATGTTCCCTCATGGTATGTAATGTTTCCCCAAAGGAGTAGTCTTCAGGGGGAGATGCTGAGGGAATAGAGTCTTCAGCATCAGAATCCTCATAAGGTGGAAAAGTGTAATCCTGTTCTTCAGAAGAATCTGAGGAGAGAGAAACCTGGTCAGAGGATGCATAATACTCCTCTTTGTCTTGGTCTTTTAGGAGGAGGGGGATGGAAACCCCTGATAAGGGTAATTAAATCTTCAGCCATCTTAAGCATCTGTTTCTTAGGCATGGGGCCTTGACCTGTTGACGGATGAACAGTTTTCTTAGGTTTTAAAGGAGTTTTAAGTTTAGCATAAGATTTAATGGTAAATGTAGTCGGTCTGAAGACACCTTCTGTAACCGAAGGCGTTTCCTCTGCACCGGTGTCGGTAGATGGCTGCGTCGGCCTAGTAGACTCCGCGTGGGAGTCGACAGCTGTCTGGGGTTCCAGCTCTGCGGTCGTCAGGGACTCAGCTATTCCTAGGCTGCCTGTCTTTATCCTTGCGTTTTTTAAGAACTGCGGTCGTCGGCTGCTCCGACGGCATGATATAATTGAATTTCCTACCAAAATAATGCCGTGCAAAGTCAAAACGGCATTTGATAGTGCGTTTATTAAACCTAGCGCAAAACCGACAACCTGTGACATCGTGGTCTGGGCCTAGGCAAGGAATACAATAGGAATGGAAGTCCTTATGAGGTATTTGCTTCCCACAAGAAATGCAATTGTTAACTTTTTCTGACATCGGACTGAGGCAAGAAAATGTTCCCCAACGGGGTACTTAGCTTTATTGAAGACTTCGGACTGAAATTCAAATCGAAAATCTCAGGTGTCGGCCGATCGGCACTTGCGAACTGCTTCTGCTTCGGGCACCGTGCGGCAAGAAAGACAGAAGAAAATGGTGTCGGATGCCTCTCATATACCCCTGACGCACTGACGTCAGGGAAGAAGTGACAGCAACCGACGCCGGACCAAGACTTTGGAATTCGGGCCGACTGTGGGACCGCCTGACGGCAGGATAACCCAAGTGTGATGACTGCAGCAGGTTAACATGATGAACATCCAGTTTTCTTGCATCTTCCCCCTTCTCTTAGTATATGTGTATCTAGATGTTTTCCCTAACCATACGAATAAATGGTTGAATATCTATCTTTACTTTTTATATAGACTATCCCCCATTATACTATCCCTTATGCAACCAAATGAACATTAGAATTCTAAATTTAACTTTAACATAGTGCTTATGTCAACCCTGCAGGGATGCAAACTGTCATCCCCCCACAACATTTCATATTAAACACTGCACTGCAGCCTGACCAGTAAGGGAAATATACTGGTAAAGCAGGTAAAATGTTTCAGAAGACTCACTATCTGTGGAATCTGATAGTCATACTTATGAATTCTGATTCATAAGCAGATGCTTATTACAGACTAATATTTACTGCAGGCACAGACAAACCAGAGAAAATACATGTTGCATCTGCCTATTCTACTTGACAAACATTTAGAAATTATTTTCTTTAAATAACCTAGCTTTTTATAACTGCACTTAGTGGCCACTATTTCTTCAAGTGGCTTTTCCTCAAGGTGAAAAAACTAACATCAGCTTGTTAAAACAACTCTAACAAGGTACATTATTTAAAACAAAGCTGCTTGAACTTCAGCATCTCTAATACTGCATGACTCTGAAAGTAAAGCACTACAACTATCACTGCAAGTTCCAGAAATAACCTGTTAGTAACAGAAAATAAATCTTTTCTTATCAGATACATTACAGCAAAGGGACCAAATCACCCCGACAGTAAAAGACCAACTCAATCAGCTACTCCTATGCTAATGAAAAATACTAAAATATTAAGTTTTAAAAAAAAAATCATAAAAATATGACAATGAAAGTAAATGAGTGGTCTATAAAATCCATCCAACTGCTGCTGCTAGTTTCTGTGTAGCCGTTACTCCCTTAAGCCCTCTTAAACCCTCCTCAGCTGACGCACTCCAGGGTTTCAATACAAACTAGAGATGTAGCAAGCTCTTGTGTCAGCACTAAATCTCACCTTTTCACATTCAATCTGTAACTTATTTCCACCCTAACTACTGAGCAGTGTATTCCAGTGTTTATACAGCTTGCTCCAATATTTTGCATCTGCTCAAAACAAAATCCCACCATTAAAAGAGCACTTGTATCTGCAGTGACACCTTCAAGAAAGGGCTGGCAGAAAAGTCACATGTACCTCTTGTTACAGCTGCACCGCTGACTTCTCAAGAGTACTGCTGAATCATGGGAATAATCTGCAAGTTCCAACCTTATTAGCAACATGCGAGTTTCTAGGACATTTGTTTGCAGTCTATACCTGGAAGTTATGTGGGGTATTGATTACCTGTGACATAAAGCTGCTCTGGCACTTAACAGTCTTCAGTAGTAGATTAGAAGTAAGGTAAACCCTTTTACTGATTCCATTCACATACTAGAAAGATTCGTTGAAGAAATACTTTTCTTTGCAGTGGAAAAGAAAATAGTTGGCTAAGTAGAATCTGTAGTTAACTCAATATGAAGCAAACTGTCAGACAAGGTGGGATACATGGTCCTTAAAATCCATATTAAAATGATCTTGCCCATGAGCACAAGTGCAAGGTATCAAAACTCATCAAGACTAACCTCTGTTCATTAAAGTGCTTAGAGAGCTGGACAGGTAGTTCATGGCTAGGGTTGGAGAATGTTTCAGTGGCCTCTCCACATGGCACATTTCCCAGTGAGTGATGGATTACAACCTATACCTCGTGGCATGCTGTGGGGATGGGATGACTGTAGCTTGTATTAGGAGGGTACGCATGTGATTCACTGTGATGTCACGGCTTGCCACCATAAAGAGAAGAAAAAATGCATCCCCTGGCTAAATGTGGATATGATACAATTCATGCATCTTGTGATCAAATCTTGGAAGACCCCCTTATAGCTTTCATTCATGAGGGACTGCCGTTGTCCTCATCATCTTGTCTGCCACACAGTTTTGCTCAAAAAGAATGCAAGATGTCTGTAGATTGAGGTTGTGCAGTGAAGCTATATTCCAAGCTAACAAGGCTAGTCTACAAAGGAGGCATGACCTGGTTCCCTTTTGCCTGCTGATGTACCACATGACTGTGATACTGTCTGTAACAACTTGAAGAGGTCCCAGGGACCAAAAATTATTCATAGTTGAATGCCTTCATCAGATCAATCATCTCTTTTATATTTATAAACTTGCATCTGTCCTTGGTGTCCCAAACACCTTGTACTTTTATCCCACCTGAAACTGCTCTCCAAGCAGTCAGAGAAGGCTGTGGGGACTGACTGCTTTGAAAAAGGGAGTAAGAAGGGAAGACCTGTATTTAAGGATATTTGCTATTTCCAGCAAGTGTTTTCTCTAACAAACCACAGCACTGAGATTTGAAAAGGCAAAGAATGATGGTGGTGTAAACAAAGAGACTTAGAGTTCATAGAGTAGTACAAGGGTAACTGCCATTGTGGGCCATTTTAAGCCTAGTTAGTTACCCCATGTGAGAATCAGATGCTGCACCTTCTTTCTGTAAAGTAAACACCTTAACCATTATGCCAACCTCCCACAAAATAATCACCCCTGCCTTGTCTTGAACCTGGGTCTCTGTCAACTACAGCCTACTGTACTAAACCACTAGGCCACAGAGATCTTTCCGGAGGGGAAATTGAGCTTTCAGGAGAGGGACAAGTTCCTTTAAACAGTTATTCTGACTTGACGGACTGTCCTTGGTTTTGGGAGGTTCCAGAATTCTTTTTGGAGCCTCCCTTGTCATTTCTTCTTAAACGCCTATTTACCTTGCACTTTTTTTGAGACTGTGTTTTGTTTTGAAAATTTGGAAGAACAGGGCTGAAAAATCTTACAAATACTCTGTATGAACCTTCCTCTTTCATTGCACGTTTTAATCACCTCTGCAACAGAGGGGCCAAAAGTAACTCACTATCTAAATAAGAAGGTAAAAATCTGATTCTTAGCATCATCTGGGAGATTCTGAGAATGCAGCCAGGCAAACTTCCACTAAACAGTACCAGTGGCCAGTGCAGCATGCAAAGGTCGTGGCATCTTCGGGTCCAGCAAGCCCAAGGAGGAAGGAGCAGTGACAGAAGAAGAGGAGGATCTCTTCTGATCTCCTTTAGAAGAGTTGGAGTCCCGTGGTGGTGCGTCTCAGATCTGGCCTTCAGAATCGAGGAAGAAGCAGCAGACAGAGATGAAAGACTAGAAGAGAGAAGACCCTTGAGAACATTTTGGCCCTACGTTCAATGATCATCCTGGACCCTAACTCCTCGTAGGCAGTATACTCTGAGTCGAGGTGTGATGCTCTCTGTCAATAAACACATGACATATACGTCCTGCAAACGCAACTTGTGCCCACAGGCCACACACTTCTTAACAGCTGTTATCAATAACTCAATGAAAAAACAGATAAAAAAGACAGACAAAACCCACAGAGAAATATTCCTATCCCTAAAGCAACACACACTAGCTAAAACTAAAGAAAAAACAAGCCCACCAGATGGTGGAAAGTCCTATCTACCTAATGCACACAAAAGTAAACTATCTAGAGCAGAGAGTAAGGGAAGTAGAATTCTGACTAAAAACAGGACACCACAAAGGATACACCAAGTGGAATCAAGATTAGGCTACTGACAGGAATGCTGGCAAACTACATCCGATTAGGGTATGGAGCATGGAGTTGTGGGCAAGGGAGATGGAGCAATTAGAGTTAAAAGTCTGATGGAACTGACTGGTGTCAGAGCCAAAGACCCACAAGTTGAAGTCAGACCGAGCGGACATTAGATCTAAATTTTAAGCAGCAGTATGATTAACTAAAGCTATAACTGCTGGGCCACGTTTGGGAAGAGTGTATAAGGACTGAGCAAATGTTAAATAAATAAAAAATCTGCCTTTTTAGGGATGCCTATCAGGAAAATTGCAGACAGTAATATACACATCCTCTAAAGATGACAGAACTACAGGAAAGGGTGAAGATTCTGTAAATTCCTTCTGTAACAGCTCACAGTATTTTTTTTTTCCCTCTCAGTTGTTTTTAATGAAAATTTTAACAAAACATAATAAAAACATAAAACAAATACACATATCTAAAAGAATAATATACTAAAATAACTACTTACAATGCAGTCTACTATAAAACAAAGCTTTTTAATAAAAAAAAAATGTAATAAGAGTAATAGTTAGTTAACTATTAAAGTCTGTTTATCCACCAGTTCTCTGAATTTCAACTATATATTATATGGAAAGGTGATTATAGATGTTCTTGTCTTGAACGTGCAAGTTCAAGATGACAAAAGAATAGTTATGTAAAATCATACCATAACCACAAATGTCCTTCTCTTCTATGTTGCAGTATTTCCAACTGTTGGGGTTTCCTCTCTTGCTACTCGAACATCCAGCCAGTATACAAAAGTTTGCAGCCACTGCTAGGTACGTAGAACTTATGACGTTGACCCAGGGAATGTGGGCCATATACGTAGGATTTCTGACATTGGCCCAGGGAATGTGGGCCATAAAATTGATATCTGCATGTACCTTTCCTCAGAACTGAACACCCCAGTTGGATCTCAGTCTCAGGAAGCTGTACAGTTCTCTATACCACCCAGGAAAAGACAGTTCAGGTGGAGAGAAGGGGGTAAGGTGGGAGGGAATGAATACTACAACTTGGAAGAGAAGGACATCTATGGTTATGGTAAGACTTTATATAACTATTCTGAGTTTCTATTCTCATGTTGCAGTATTCCAACTGTTGGGGGAGTGCTATACCTCACAAGGAAGCAGAGGAAGGTGGTATGGAGCTACCCTCCACAAAGCCATGCAGGATTGCCCTTGCAAGCCCCACTCTGAATCTGAAGACATGATTCAACCTGTAGTGTTTAGTGAAGGTACTGCCCCAACGATGGAAGCAGTGTCTAATCCTTTAAAGAAGGCCCCTGATGAAGCCATAGCTCTGGTGGAGTGGGCCTTAATTATGGATTTGAGCTGCTTCCCATGGAATGCGTGACAAAAGGATATAGCTTTGCTGATCCAAACAGAAATTGTCTGCTTCGACACCACCTTTTCCAGGGCTCTAGAGTGGAAGGAGACAAAAAGCTGGTCTGATTTCCTAAAGGCCTTAGTCTTGTCAAGGTAAAATCTAAGTTGTCTGGGAACATCAAGGGAATGGAAGACTCTCTCACTGTCACTTTGGGGATGAGAAAAAAAGGTGGGCAGGTGAGTACCCTAAATTTAGGGATAACTCATTGACCACCTTGGGCATAAAGGAAGGGTTGGTCCTCAGGGTCACTCTATCCTTGTGGAAGGCAAGGAAGGGAGGAGTTGTCATGAGGGCCTGGAGTTCTGACACTCTCCTGGCTGATGTGAGGGCCACAAGGAGTATAGTTTTCCAGGTACAGTGTTTCAGAGAAGCCTTGGAAGCTGGTTAAAAGGGGGCAACAGTGAGTTTCCCTAGAACATAATTTAGATCCCAAGAAGGAGAGACTTACTTCTTAGGGAGTCTGAGGTGTAGTACTCCCTTAAGGAATAACTTAGAAGGGAGATGGGAGACTAGAAGAGGATCAAGAGGCAGATAGGCTGAAACAGCACCAAGGTGTGCCTTAATAGAATATGCCAACCCTGCTTGGAGTAATTCACACAGATAGGACAGCACTAGGGATACCTCTGTTTTTAATATGTCTAGCTGTCTTTACTGGCACCACATGGAGAACCTCTTCCATTTAGACAAATAAGATCTCCTAGTATTAGGTTTCCTGGCGTCCTGCAGGACTTCAAGCAGGTCCTCTGTGTAAAGGTGCCTCGAAGGGATCTCAAAGGGATCAGAAATCTATCACCAACAGGGTTAGATTCAGAGATTCCAAGTGGAGATGGATCAGGGATACCTTTTCCTGTGTGAGGTAACTTGTGGTGATTGCCCCCGGCTAACTGCAGAAGGAGGGGGGAACCAATGCGTCTTGGCTAAAAGGGAGTTACCAGCAAGATTTTTGGTCTGTCCTGCTGGATCTTCAGCAGGACTTTTTGAATTAGTGGGAAGGGAGGAAATGCGTACAGAATAACCACCTTCCATGAGATGGAGAAGGCATCTGTTGCCCTTGCTAAGGGACTGGGTAGCATGGTGCAAAATAGTGGTAGTTGTCTGTTCTAAGGGGAGGCAAACAGGGCACCCCACCTGTGGACAATGTCCAGAAACATCCCTATGAAGCATCCATTCGTGGAATTGTGACACAGACCTGCTCAAGGTCTCTGCCTGAATGTTCTGAGCTGAAGGGCTATAGACTGCCCACAGGGATATTCCGTGTTGGGCTGCCAGATCCTATGCCTGGAGAGCAAGTCTGCAAAGCAAACAGGATCTGGTTCCTCCTGGTTTGTTCACATAACCAAAAAACTGTAGTATTGTCTGTGATCAATTTCAGGGGACCTTGTTTTAGGGCATGAAGCAAGGCTGTCAAGAGCAACCATAATTGCTCTTGTTTCCCTGATGTTGATGTGTTCCCACCAGAAGGTGTGGGACCAGGTACTCTGTACTTTCAGGCTGCACAGAGTAGTCCCCCAGGCCAGATCTGTGGCATCTGTGTACATCTCCTGGACAGGGGGAAAGGGCTACAGTGAGAGTCCTGGGTTGACCATAACCTGATTTAACCACCACAGAATCTCCTTCCTCAGACATGGGAGAAGGGGATGATTAAGTCCAAGGGGTGTGAGTGTTGGATCTATAGGGACTTTAGATACCACTGCAATTTCCTCATGTGCAGTCTTGCCAGAGGTAGCAAGGGAATAGTGGAAGCCATGTAGCCCAGTAACATGAGGTATTGTCTGGCTGTCAAAGCAGTGGCTTTGAGGATGATCGCCGGGTATTGGGTCAGGGTTCCACTTTCTGTGGCGGAAGAAATTGTCATCATAACATCTGTCCTTATTCTGCAGCTAAAGAAAACCTGGTCCTGGGAAGGTTTCAGGTTGGACTTGGGAAAGTTTATGTAGAATCCCAGAGTCTGTAGTAGGGAGATGACTTGGAGGATGTTGGCTGTGCAGGGATTTGGGACATTCTGCCTGAATCGGGAGGCCATCCAAGTATGGAAAAATTTGGATCCCTTGGACTCTGCAGAAGGCAACTACAGCAGTCAGGCATTTGGTGAAGACCCTTGGAGCAGTAGAGTTTCCAAACGGTAAGGCAGAGAACTGAAAGTATGAGGAACCAACAGCAAAATTCCGGAATTTCCTGTAGCTGGGCCTTACCAGTATATGGAGGTAGGTGTCCTTTACATTCAAGGTGGCTAGAAATCCCTGAGTTAACAGTAAAGGCAAAAGGGTTTGAAGGGTCAGCATGTGAAAGGTGGGGACCTTTAAGAACAGGTTTAGGTGGGAGAGATCCAGAATAGACCCTCCAGGGTCAGTCCTTCCTAGGCACCAAAAAGAGTCTTGAAAAGAACGCCTTCCCTTCCTCCCCTAGAGAAACCAGCTGTAAGGTTCCTTGAGAAAGGAAACTGTCTATGACTGGCTGGAAAAGATGAAGCTGGTCTTTGGGTGGCTAGGGAGTCCCTCTGGGAGAAGCAAAAATGACCCAGGACATAAAGTAGCCCTTTTCTACAATGGATAGTACCTACCTGTCTGAGGTGATGAATTACCAAAGGGACAGAGAGAGAGCCTTGGGGACAGAGGAATGGAGTCTGGGGGGTGGGCAATGAAGACAAGTAGTCACAGGCTACCTGCCCTATCCTGAAAGGGAGTTTTCTGGGCAGAAGTTTGAGCAGACTTAAAGGGAGTCTGCTGTTTCCTTGCACCTTTTTTGCCTCTAGCTAGGGGAGCTGGAACAAAGCGTTTCCTTATGAACTGTGTCTTTGATGGATAGTTCCTATGAAATTTGGGAATGGGAAGATGAAGATATGTTTAAGGTCTTGCAGCTCTCTTTCTGCTGAAAGGTCTTGAATAGTTCAGCCGCTTTATAACCAAAAAGGGCAGTGTTATCCAGGGGGGATGCATTAATTTTGCCCTAATATCATCGGATAATGGCTGAAGCCTTAACCAAGAATATCGTCTCAGGACTGAGGCAGAGGCAGCTGATCTTGTAGAGGCTTCTGCAGAATTGTAGCTGCAACGAACAGAGTGCCTGGTGACTTGAGATAAGACATTAATGAGATTAGAAATTTGTGCCTTGGAAGCAGAATCTGGGAGGTCAGCCAAGAGTTTGGTGACCTGAGACAGAAATGTCAAGGCATACTTGGACGTGTGCTTGGTAAATTACTGCCCTGAAGGCCAGGGTAGAGGAAGTGCAAACTTTCTTACCAAGACACTCCATGGCCTTACTGTCCTTGTTAGTGGGGAGGACTGAGGTAGATGGCAATAATTTGGATGGCTTATCTGTGGAGACAGAGTGCTAGGATCAGCTACTGGGCATTTAATCAAAAAGTTAGCTCCTTCAGAGGCATCGCAGAACCTGTCAGGTCTCCTGGGAGCAGATGCTTGGGAATCAGGGTTAAGAGACAGCAATGAAGTTATCCACGAATGCTGGTAATATTGTGGGAATTGCAGAAGGAGCAGGGGTCTCATCTGCATGAGCTCATAACATCTTTTTTTGTATCTCAGAGTAATCCCACTTAAAAAATTCCCTCATTTGGTAACTGTCTCCTCAAAGGTGAGATCCTCAGCTGGGGAGTCAGCCTCAATAGAGTCATCCTCTGGGGAAGCATAACCAAGAGGAGAGGGTATCTGGGAGGAATAAGAGAGGGAGTCCTCAGAAGAGGAGTCTGAGAATCCTCAGCTTCAGGTAGGATGACATCCTCAACCTGAGTCCTGGGACTGATGGGAGGAAGCCCGGACTGTGGACATCCAGGCATGGCAACCCTTAGAGCCATAAAAGCATTAAAAAAGCTTTGAGAAAAAGCCTGCTGCCAATCAGGTTGGCTTTCAAGAGATGGGGAGAGATGCTTGGACTTGGCTCTCTTTTTCAAAGAAGGCCTAAGAGGAGTAGGGCTTGAGGAAGGCCTAGTGTCCAGACAAGGCCTAGCTTCAGTAGACTGAGAAGCAGAGGGAAGGCCTGTCTGGGCAGCCTTTGGATCCTGTGGTCCCCCCTCAACATATCAAGGTTACATCTGCGAACCCTCCCCAGACGTGCCGTCTGCACAAGGTTCTGCAGCATCCCAAGGGGTGCCTGTTATAACTGCATCAGCAGGCTCTGAGCATTCCTCTAGGTGAACGTCGGCCACAAGAGAGAGATTGGATGGAGGAGCAGCTTCGGACCTGGAAACCTTGGCCTTTTTAGGTGGTTCCATGGGCCAGTCCTTCCATCCCTAAAGCTAAGCGTTTTAGACGCTAATTTTCTAAATATATATTTAGTGAGTGCAAGCGACTATGTAGGGTTTTGGCATGAAGGCCAGACAGATCACGTAAGAAAGATGGTCATACATATGCCCTAGACAGAAAAGGCAAATATCATGGGAGTCCTTACGGGGGATCTGATGAATGCACTTTCACCTTCCCTTCCTAGAGGACATGTAACTAACAGGCATGTATAGACAAAAGGAAACAAAATGATCACAATGGAGTACCTATCTTTAGTGAAGATCCGAAGTGAAGACAGCAGGAATGCTGACGTTCAACAGGTGGCAGAAGGGTTCTGAGGAAACAGACATCACTTTTAAGGCCCACGTTCTCTGGGCCAATGTCAGACATCCTACATACCTAGCAGTGAATACAAGCTTTTGTATACTGGCCAAACATTCGGGCAGCAAGACAGGAAAACTCTACAGTTGGAATACTGCAACATAAGAATAGAAGGACATCTTCAGTTGCCAAGTGTACAAATTCCTTCATAATAATAGTCCAATTCTTCCAGTTCTTGGTGATGACTTTTCTTGCTAAAGTTAAGATGCCCCATAAGAGAGGGTATTTTATTTTTGTGACCCAACTGACAATAGGTATATTAAATTTGGTCAACATAAAGTTATCATTAAAAACAAACTAAGACTAAATTCATATTAAGACTAAATTCATATTACCCCAATACGTTTTTAAGTTTTATAAATATAATTACAACATATGCTGCCAGTCCGTTTTAACATTCAGTTTACATCTCCAGCATCCTATATCTTTATTAATCAACTCAACTTTATGTGATGTGATAAAGATTCTAAGTAAGAACTTCCAAGAGAATATCTGCCACCTTAGTGATGAAGTGGTTTGTTTTGAAAGATTGGAGTACTAGTTTATCATCCTCACTTGGGGAGTTAAGTCTAAGTACTGCGGTGGTGGTGCTGCGGTAGCATTGTCGCCTCACAGTAAAGTACAGTTTTGTACCTACCATAAATGTAGATGTTCGAGGATCCACATTGCTGCAGTCCTTACTATTGGGTAGTCCGCTGTCCAGTCGGCCCGAATACCAGAGTATAAGGCTGACGTCGGTCAGGGCGCATTAGACTGACGTCAGTACGTCAGGGTACTAATGCGCATGACCGACGTCATATCCTCAGTCTTTTCTTGCCCCAGATGTCAGAAGACCCTAAAAAGACAAGGCCCAAAATACCTGCACCAAACATATGTACAATATATACAAAGATATATACAAAAATACCAGCATATAACCTCACCTACACAACCACCCCTAAACACAGAGGGAAGGAGGGAGGTAAATTGGACTGCAGCAATGTGGATCCTCGAACATCTACATTTATGGTAGGTACAAAACTGTACTATGTTCTTCGTTCCACATTGCTGCAGTCCTTACTATTGGGTAGAATCCCAAAGCAGAGGTAAGGGAGGCTGGCAAATCATGAAGAAGTAGGAGCTGACAACAAGCCTTGCAAAACAGCTGTGGCAAAACCAGCCCTAGACTTAGAGTAGATAGGAAGGTGATAATGCTTAGAGAAAGTATGCACTGAACTCCAAGTAGCTGCCTCCAAAATATCCTTAGTTGCCACCCCCCTTAGAAATGCTGTTGAAGTGGCAGTAGCCCTAGTGGAATGAGGCCTAATCCCAGCTGGAATCTCCTTGCCATGATGGGAATAACAAAATGCAATGCAAAACCCAATCCACCTAGAAATAGTTTGTTTTGACACAGGCTTGCCCTGCGAACTCAAAGCAAAAGAAACAAACAACTGCTGAGACTGCCTAAAATCCTTAGTCCTGCTTAAATAATAACGCAATTGCCTGTGTACATCTAAAGTGTGCAAAATCTTTTCCCCTTTATTTTGGGGGTCTGCATAAAAAGTAGGCAAATGAATAGATTGGTTTAAAGCCACACTAGAAACCATCTTAGGCATAAAGGTAGGATTAGTACGTAATGATACCCTATCCTTATGGAAAATCAAAAAGGGCTCTACCGCCATAAGGGCCTGCAACTCAGACACCCTTCTTGCAGAGGTAATAGCCAACAGAAAAGCAGTCTTCCATGACAAGTATTTCAATTCAGCAGTAGCCGCAGGCTCAAAAGGTTGTAGAGTAAGTTTTTCCAACACAAAATTGAGATCCCAAGCAGGAGTAGGAGCTCATTGGGGTCTTATATTCTTTGCCCTCTAAGAAACTGCTTGAACAAAGGATGCGAAAACAATGGTGGGTCACAATCATAGTGAGCTGAAATTGCTGCAGCATGAATCTTAATGGAAGAGAAGGACAAACCTTTGTCCAATAACTCAGTAAGATATTGAAGAGCCACACTCAAATTAGGCTCAGAAATCTCCAAATTCTTTGCTGTACTCCAAAATAAAAATCTCTTCCATTTTTCTGCGTACACTTTCCTTGTACTAGGTCTTCTAGCTTCCATAATCACATTTAAAACTTGTTGAGGAAGTTGAGACCTGCTGTGTTTCAACACAGAATATGCCAGGCTGTTAGATGAAGAGAGTGAAGCTTGACATTGAGCAGATGACCGTCCTTCTGAGATAACAGATGAGGAATCAGAGGTAAAGGCCATGGAGGCTTCCTTACCAGACTCCTTAGTAGTGGGTACCAGTGTTGCCGAGGCCAATCTGGAGCTATCAAAATCATCCTTGGCCTGTCTTGTCTGACTTTTAATAGTACCTTTGGAAGAAGAGGCAGAGGTGGAAAGGCATACACATGAAGGTTTTTCCAACTGAAAGACAGAGCATCCACTTTCCAAGCTGTGTGATGAAACCCCTTTGTGCAATACTTTGGCAGCTGGTGGTTTAGTGGAGAAGCGAACAGATCTATGTCTGGAGTTCCCCATGACACTGTCAATTTCTGAAATACATGAAGATCCAGTTTCCACTCGTGGGGATCCATGATTTGTCTGCTTAACACATCTGCTAAGGAGTTCTGTGCTCGGCAGAAACCTTGCCTGAAGAGTTAGTTGCAAGCTAGCAGTCTCCCATAAAATCATTGCTTGCCTGCATAGAGGATAAGAATGTGTTCCCCTTGCTTGTTGATGTACCACATGACAGTTGTGTTGTCTGTTAGAATCAACACCTGCCCTGGAAGAAGTAACTCCTTGAAAGCCATTAATGCAAACTGGACTGCTAACATCTCCTTCATGTTGATATGTAGATGCTGTAGTCTGGCAGGCCACTTGTCTTGTATCCACTTTCCATTCAGATGAGCTCCCAAGCAATGTCCGAGGCATCTGTCGTTAAAATCTGACTCGCCTCTGGCCGGGTCACAGAGAGTCCCTTGTTTAGGTGACATTCCTGAGCCCACCACAAAAATTCTTTTGAAGGCAAGGTATTATTTGAATGACAGTGTCCAAATCCTGGCAGTGCTGTGTCCATACATTTTGAGATACCATTGTAGCTTCCTCATATGCAGTTTGGCATTGGGAAGCACCAGAATACAAGATGCCATGAACCCTAATGCTTGAAGGACTGTCCTTGCAGTCAGCACGGACTGATGAGATAGTTGATGGAAGTAAAGTGATAGACTCTTTTGTTTGTCCGGGGTTAAAAAGGCCATCTGGGCTGCTGTATTCAGTCTCACACCCAGAAAGCACATGTCTTGAGAGGGTACTAGACTGGACTTTATTTCGTTCACAGAATACCCTAGGCATCTTAGCACTGCTATAACATATTCCAGATGCTGTAGAAGGTCTTCCTTTTCTTGAGCCAGAATCAGGCAGTCGTCCAAGTAAGGATAGATTTGAATTCCTTTTAGCCTGAAGTAAGCTATCACTGGAGCCAGAACCTTTGTGAATACTCTGGGCAGTAGATAAGCCAAAGGGCAATGCAGAGAACTGATAATGAGAATTTCCAGCTCGAAAACGCAGATACTTCCTGCAACTTAGTCTTATAGGCACATGAAGGTAAGCTTCCTTGAGATCTAAAGTTACCATCCAGTGATCTTTGCCCAGCAGAGGTAAAAGCTGTTGTAACGTCAACATCTTGAACTTGGGAATGTCCAGGTAAGTGTTGAGGATAGACAAATCCAAAATTGGTCTCCACGTGTTCCCCTTCTTTGGTACTAGGAACAGGCGAGAATAAAATCCTAGGCCCCTTTCTGATACAGGGACTGGCTGAATGGCCCCTATTTGGAGTAACTGAGAAATTTGCTTGTGAGCCTCTTTCCTTTGTGGAGGAGGAACGTCTGGCATGCCTTTGAAAGGGGGCAATGTATGGAAATAAAACCTGTAACCGTGGTGAATGATATCCAACACCCATCTGTCTTGAGTAATTAAATCCCAATGTTCCTTGAAAAGAGACAGTCTTCCTCCCAAAGGAGCTGCCAGACGAGAATCTACTGGCAGCTGAAAAGGCAGGTCATTGGGTCTGTTTACAAAAGGACTGACCCCTGCCCTCACCAGAAGGCTGAGCACGTGAACTCCTGTCCTAGGCCTAAAAGAACCTTGAGCTCTGCCCCTACCACGTCTAGACCTACCCCTAGACTGGGAATCATAAGCAGGATATGTCCATCCCTTAGTAGGCCAATTTCTACTAAACTTCGGCGGCTGCACCTGCAAAAAATCTTTAACAGTTTGCATAGACTTAGCTTTGTCCTCCATTTTCTTTAAAACTGCTTCCACAGGCGAACCAAACAACACATCCGACTGTAAAGGAGCATCCAAAATCCTTGTCTTAACATGCTCAGCTAAATTCTGATCCCTCAACCAGGAATGCCTCGAAGAACAGAACTAGTGGCAGCCACCCTCGAGGAGGCCTGTATAGCATCAAAACCACATTGCAAGGAATGCTTACCCACTTGTTCAGACACATGAACTAAATCCAGCAACTCTTTACACTCAATACCTTCCGCCAAAGCATCCACCTTAGATTTCAGTTGTGAAAGGAGATAATTTTGATATTTAAGCATGTGAAACTGACAATTCAACGCCTCATGGCTAAAGTGGAAGAAGTATACACTTTCTTTCCCCATCTATCCAAAGCCCTTGCCTCCTTATCAGTGGGAACAGGGTTTTTAACCACAGAGGCCTTAACACCTTTAGGTCCCTGAGAAACAGTTTCGGGTCTGCCCTAGGACTCTTAAAAGATACTTAGGAACTTCAGGCACCCCATACTACCTATCAGGTTTAACAGGAGCAGGAGGCACAGAATCAGGGTTCAGGGGAGCCTCTGGAAACACATCTTTGACCACATTCAACACAGGAGGTATAGCTAAGGGCCTATGCTGGGGCAAAACAAGAATTCCTAAGCCTTTTCCTGGAATCAGAGTAATCCTGACCTTCCCATTTAAAGTGCTCCCTCATGGAATGCAGAGTCTCTGAAAATGAGAAATCCTCAGGAGGAGAAGCTGTAGGAGTGGAATCATCCACATCCGAATCCGAATAAAGAGGATACTCCTGCAAATCTTCCGCAGAAGACTCAGAAGCCTCTGAACACTGTTCAAAACTATCAAACTCCGGTTCCACCCTAGGCCTCTTATCAGGAGGGGGCATAGAACCTCTAATCATAGTAATCAAATCTTCTGCCATTTTAAGCATATGTTTCTTAGGCACAGAACCTGAAATGCTAGGAGAAGCCCCCACAGAAGCTGAACTTGGCCTACCTCTCAAAGAAGTTTTGGCAACAGAAGGAGAGGCTCTAACTACCTTGGGAAGAGAGGGAAGAACAGTTACCTGAGAAGCACCCTCAGCCTGGCCTACCTCCTGAGAAGGCACATCCTGTAACAGTAAAGTCTCTGCCTGAGACTCCAAAGAAACTCCTGGCAAAACCTCTGGCTCCACTGAGCCTTCTAAAGAACCGACGTCCGGGACTGCGGTTCATCAACCCTAGGCTTCGCTGTTTTGTCCTTGCGCTTCTTGGCCGGGCGCCGGAGCATCCGGCGGCATTTTATAATTAACGCTTCCCAAACACTAACCTGGCACAGTCTAACCGCTCTTAATAGTGCGCTTGTTAAACCTAGCACAAGAGCGGCATCCAACAACGTCGTGCTCAGGCCCTAAACAAGGTATACACAAGGTATGGTAATCCCTATGAGGTATCTGTTTCCCACAAGAAATACAGTTATTCACTTTTCTGACATCCGGTTAAATACTGAGGCAAGAAAAACCAAAATGTTCCCCAACGGGGTACTTAGCCAACTCTGATTCGGTCTGAAACTCCGGCTTCGGAAATATTTCAGAACGCCAACCTGCACTCGCAAAACTGCTTCTGCATCGGACCATGCGGCAAAAAAGACTGAGGATATGACGTCGGTCATGCGCATTAGTACCCTGACGTACTGACGTCAGTCTAATGCGCCCTGACCGACGTCAGCCTTATACTCTGGTATTCGGGCCGACTGGACAGCGGACTACCCAATAGTAAGGACTGCAGCAATGTGGAACGAAGAACATCATGTTGTCCTGTTCGATTCTCAGCTAAACCGTCTTCTGTGTGGAGACATGCGTGAATGGGTGTACCTTCGTTTAAGGTTGTGCGTCAGAGCTGACAACTTGGCACGTAAAAATCTAGTGCCAATCATTAGCAGACCGAAGTTCCGCTGTGGCGACCCCTAACCGGGAAAAGCCAAATGACACAACAAGCTTTGTCTGAGACATCCTGTTGATTTCTCT
The DNA here is from genome assembly GCF_019279795.1 of Protopterus annectens. Lineage (NCBI taxonomy): Eukaryota > Metazoa > Chordata > Ceratodontiformes > Protopteridae > Protopterus > Protopterus annectens. The sequence continues at coordinate 964,984,110 of NC_056729.1, forward strand.
AGTACTTTACATATTTAAGATAGAAGTCCCTTTCCAATTATATTCTGGTGCATTAGAATAATGAGTAAATCAATGAATATGGGGAACTAATTTCTAAATTACTGGTTGCATTAGATTAATCCTGTGTTCAACCAATTGTCCACAATTTTGAATTTCTAACCACATGTCTTTGCTTATCTCACACTTATTAATGACGTGCTCAACATTTTGCAACTTCACATTGTCTGGTAATTGATGACAGTAGAACAGGTTTTTGTCTTTAAATGTAGTCATTGCTGTTAAATTAAACGTATTAATACTATTTTGAATGTAGGCAATTGGAAATACCAAAAAAAAATATAGAGTTAACTGGTTTGTTTTTGTTTTCTATAAAATACTCCTCCCCGTGGCTGGGTAGCGTTCGAAAGACATGCGTGCGTAAATGGGCGTACCTTCGTTGAAGGTTGGGCATCGAGCTGGCACCTCGGCATTTCGTAAAAATCTACTGCCAATCACTAGCGGACCAGAGTTCAGCTGTGGTGACCCTTTACTGGGAAAAAGCCGAAAGGCAAACAAACTCTTTTACTAACCAATGAAAGTTATTTTAGTACAATAGAATATTGTTAAATTATTGGATTTACACCAAATACCTTCCTGAATATCTTTCCATTTGACATTACAATTGTTATTTAACCAAGAAATTATTGTCTTAACAACCGAGGATAAGGAATATGATTCTAAATGCGGAAGACCAATACCACCCACTGTCCAATCTCTAATGTGATGGTTTAAAGCCAGATGAGAGACTGAGGAAGTACAGTTGTGTCCACTTACCATAAATGTAGATGTTAGAGTGTATTCACTGTTGCAATTATCACTTGTGGGTTATCCCTGCTGAGTAGCCCTCAGCCAGCCCAAATACCAGAGTAAAGGGTTTCCCTCCTGTGTCGGCTGTCTAAAGCTGACGTCAGGTCATTTAGGGCTATAAAATGAGGCAGCTGATGCCATTACATCTGTTTTTCTTGCCCCCAATAGGTAGGAGCCCCCAAGAAAGAAAAAAAGGGGGATGGTGGGAGAGAAAAGTACAGCTGTGTACACTTACCATAAATGTAGATGTTCGAGTGTATTTACTGTTGCAGTCATCACATTTGGGTTATCTGCTTGCAGTAGCCCTCAGTTGGCCTGATTATCAAAGTCTTGGGTCCAGCGTCGGTTGCGGTCTCATCTTCCATGATGTCAGGTAGTCAGGGGTATAAAGCATGCAACCGACACCATTACATCAGTTTTTCTTGCCCCAGATGTCAGGTGCCCCCATAATGGGAAGCAATTATATACAAGGTTACATCTCCAACAAAAAAGCAAATATACCAAAAAGCTTTAAGCATAGTAAACAAGAACAGAGGTATAGTCAAAAGAAGTCAGGGGACTGAAGGGAGGGTAACCAGGGCTGCAATAGTGAATACACTCGAACATCTACATTTATGGTAAGTGTACACAACTGTACTATGTTCTTCACGTTTCACTGTTGCAGTCATCATATTTGGGTAGATTCCCAAAGCCAAGGATGGGAGGAGGTAATTAGATAGCATTAGGACCAGCTACAAGGCCCTGCAAAACTGCAGTGGCAAATCCAGCTCTGGATTTAGAAAAAATTGGAAAGTGGTAATGCTTGGTGAAGTTATGTACAGAACTCCAGGTAGCAGCTTCTAGGATGTCCCTGGTAGGGACACCTCTAAGAAAGGCTGTAGAGGTAGATGCAGCCCTGGTTGAATGTGGTCTTATCCCCTGTGGAGTAGGTTTTCCATGATGCTTACAGCAGAAATTAATGCAATGGCCTATCCACTTAGAAATGATTTGCTTTGAAATAGCCTTCCCCTCTGCCCCTGCAGCAAATGCAACCAGCAGCTGTTCAGATTTCTCCTGAGAGGCTTAGTCCTGTCCAAGTAAAATCTAAGTTGCCTGTGCACGTCCAAGGAGTGCAGTATTCGCTCCCCTTTGTTCTGTGGATTAGAAAAGAAGGTTGGCAAATGAATGGACTAATTAAGGGCCACACTGGATACCACCTTGGGCATGAAGGAGGGATTGGTCCTAAGGGACACCCTGTCAGCATGAAAGATGATGAAGGCTCCACTGCCATGAGGGCCTGTAATTCAGACACCCTTCTTGCTGAAGTGATGGCTAGAAGAGAAGGCTGTTTTCCAAGAAAAGAATTTCAACTCTGCATTTGCAGCTGGCACAAATGGAGGTAGAGTGAGCTTTTCCAATACAAAGTTAAGGTCCCAGGCTGGAGTAGGGAGGGGCTCTCCTGGGTGGTCTTGAGTTTTTGGCCCCTCTGAGGAACTGCTTCAGCAGTGGATGAGAGAAGAGGGGTGGTTCTGTATTGTAATGAGCTGAAATGGCTGAGGCATGAATTTTGATGGAGGAAAAGGAAAGGCTCTTGTGAAGCATCTCAGTTAAGTATTGAAGAATATGGGGTAAATTGGGTACTGCTGTGCCCATCTACTGAGTTTGACCCCAAGAACAGAATCTTTTCCATTTTTAAGCATAGGAACTTCTAGTACTAGGCCTCCAGGATGAAGTCCATCACTTGCTTACTGAGGGATGGTAACTGAGAGATCAGTTAATTAGCCAGGCTGGCTGTCAGGTTCAGGGTTTGAAGTTGTGGGTGCAGAATCTGGCCCCCTTGCTGGGACAGCAGGGCAGGGGTCTAAGGCAGGTGCCACGGTGCCGGCAGCGACGCACTGCGCAAGAGGAGGTACCAGTGTTGGCGTGGCCAGTCTAGTGCAATCAGTATTGTCCTTGGTTTGTCCTATTTGATCTTTAGTAGTACCTTGGAAAGGAGAGGCAGAGGGGGAAGGCATAAACTGATAGATTTTTCCAGTTGAAGGACAGGGCATCCACTTTCCAAGCTTGTTTGTAGGGAGTCCTTGTGCAGACTTTGCCCAATTGGTAGTTCTGGGGGGAAGCAAACAGCTTTACCTCTGGGCTCCCCCGTTTGTTTCTTAACATGTTGAATATCTTTCTCTGCCCACCAAAGGAACTCTATCTGTAGACAAGGTTTGACAGGAATCATTGAGTCTAGATCCTGAGAATGTTGACACCATAGGCTTTTTAGATACCATTGTAGTTTCCTCATATGCAGTCTTGCATATGGAATTAGTAGAATGCAAGAGACCATGAACTCCAGGGCTTGTAGTATTTTCCTTGCAGATAGCTGGTTCTTGGTGTCCAGTAGTAGACTGTCAATTGAATTTGTTTCTCTGGCATGAGGTAGGCCATCTGGGAAGTTGTATTTAAGCTTGCTCCCTGGAATACAATTTGTTGGCAGAGTACAAGATGTGATTTCTTTTCGTTTGTGGTGTACCCCAGAGAAGTTAGCAATTTCTTTACAAATGCCAGATGATTTAATAGCATGTCCTGGCTTTCTGCCTGAATTAGACAATCGTCCAGGTATGGGTATATTTGAATATTTCTTTGCCTGCAAAATGCAATGATTGGAGCTAGATACTTTGTGAATACCCTGGACGCAGTAGATAAGCCAAAGGACAGTGCAGAGAACTGATAGTGCATGTAGCCTGCTTTGAAGCTTGGGTATCTTCTGCAAGATTCCCTTATTGGAATGTGCAGGTAGGCTTCCTTTAAATCCAGTGTTGCCAACCAGGCATCTTTGCCTAGCATGGGAAGCAGCTGATGAAGAGTTAGCATCCTGAATTTGGGGATTACCAAAAATGTGTTTAGGATAGACAGGTCCAGGATAGGATGCCAGGAATTGTCTTTTCTGGGTAACAGGAAAAGTCTTGAGTAGAAACCTTGTCGCCATTCTTCTTCTGGGACAGGGTGAATAGCCCTGATGCTTAAAAGAGACAGAACTTGCTTTTGAGCCTCTGCCTACTGATTTGGCGGTAGGTCTGGTTAACAGTTTGGGGTTGGTAAGGACTGGGACTGGAAGTGGAATCTGTATTCTTGGGAAACCATATTTAAAACCCATTGGTCCTGGGTAATGAGTTCCCAAATTTTTGCATGCAGGGCAATCTTTCTCCCTAAAGGGAGCAGTTGAGCATGGCTTGGAAGGTTTAAAGTTGAGTCATTGAGACAGTTTACCATAGGGGGGAGTTTTACTACTCCCTGCTTTGGAAGTAGGAGCCCCCCACTGCTTGGGACTGAAGCCTGAGTGTTCTGCTGGTTCTGGGTTGGACTGAGAAGGCCTGGAAGAGGCAGGAAAGGACCAATTCTTAGAGGGCCAATGCCTACTAAATCTGGGAGGTTGTACTTGCAGGAAATCTTTTAACAGTTTGCATAGATTTAGCTTTTTTCCCCATCTTTAAATCGTACTTCTGCTTTGTTGCCAAACAAGCAGTCTTGGTTTAAAAGAGCATCCAGTAATTTAGCTTTAACATGATCTGGCAAAGATTGCTCCTTAAGCTAAGCATACCTTCTAAGTACAGACCCAGTGACAGCAGCCCTGCTGCCTCTAATGAATCAAAACCACATTGCAAAGTATGTTTTCCAACTTGTTCAGCAGAATGCATTAAATCCTGTAAATCTTTATTTTCAGCACAGTCAGGAATAGACATCATTTTCTGTTTAAGCAATCCAATAATATGCTGCTGATACTGTTAACATATGAAACTGGCAGTTTAAGGCCCTAATGGCCAAGGCTGAAGAAGTGTATACCTTCTTACCCCATCTGTCCAGCGCCCTGGAATCTCTATCAGAGGGGGTAGGATTTTTGGCAGTAGTAGCCTTAATGCCCTTGGGTCCCTGTGAAATGGTCTCAGGATACGCAGTAGAATTTTTAAAGAAGAACCTGTGAGAGTCAGGTACCCTGTAATACCCATCAGGTTTTCTGGGAGCAGGAGGTAAGGCAGGGGCCAGGCTAGATTCTGAGAAGGCATCATCTACAATGTCCAGTACAGGAGGGATAGCTAAAGGCCTGTGTTGAGGCAGAAGAAAGAATTCCTTAAGCCTCTTTTTGGAGTCAGAGTAATCCTGGCTTTCCCAGCGAAAATGCTCCTTAAGAGTATGCAAGGTTTCACTAAAAGAGAAATCCTCTGGAGGGGGAAGCAGAGGGAATGGAGTCTTCTGCATCAGAATCCTCATAAGTAGATGATAAGGGCAAATCCAAGTCAGAGAAAACAGAAATTTCAGAGTCTTGATCAGAAGAATCAAAAGTAAAATCAGTCCTAGGTCTCTTAAGAGGGGGAAGGGTGGCTTCCCCTGATTAGAGTAATAAGGTCTTCAGCCATTCATATAATTTGTTTTTAGTCATAGGGGTCTGACCATGCAGTCTGGCCATTGGTTTTCTAGGCATGGATCTAGTTTTAGGCCTTGAAGAAGAAGATGGCGTTGGTTTAATATGCAAGTCAGTAGGCCTGAATACACACTCAGCAGCAGGTGCCTGCACAGCAGCTCCAGACCCATCCAAGGTAGAGACATCCGCAGATTCCACAGTTGAAGAAGCATCTCACAGCATACCGGACTCTGAATGGGTGTCAGTAGAGGCCTGCGAATCTGAAGTAGTGGGTATCGGGGCTGCGAAAGTGCCTCACTGAGTACCGGTGAACTGGCGACTAGCTTAGAAGAGTCGTCGACAGCTTTGGACCTATGCGGTCTGTCTCTGTCTTTATCTTTGCGTTTTTTCGGAATGTCAGTAGTCGGGTGGCTTACCGAAGCCATTTCTGGATAATTAAACTGAGTACCAAAATATTTAGATGCGTAAATGAACTGACGACGAATAGTACAAGGTTTGATTAAGGCACAAAACTGACAGCGAGGTACGTCGTGGTCTGGGCCTAAGCAAGGAATGCAGGACGAATGAAAATATTTGAGGTATTTGCTTTCCACAAGAAATACAATTGTTAACTTTTACTGACATCGGTTTAGAACAAGAAAAAGATCCAACGGGGTACTTAGCTTAGTTGAAGACTTTGGATCTGAAATTCGAAAACGAAAATTTCAGGAGTCGGTTGACCGGCAACTGTGAACTGCTTCTGCTTCAGGCACCGCATGGCAAGAAAGACTGATGTAATGGTGTTGGCTGCATGCTTTATACCCCTGACTACCTGACATCATGGAAGATGAGACAGCAACCGATGCAGGACCCAAGACTTTGATAATCAGGCCGACTGAGGGCTACTGCAAGCAGATAACCCAAATGTGATGACTGCAACAGTGAAACAAGCAGATAACCCAAATGTGATGACTGCAACAGTGAAACACGAAGAACATCAGGAGTGCAACAGTGAATACACTCAAACATCTACATTTATGGTAAGTGTACATAACTGTACTAGGTTTAGTGTTTCACTGTTGCAGTCATCACTTGTGGGAAGATTCCCAAAGCTGAGAAACAGGGTGGAGGGAGGACGGGAAGGAAAAAACTCCACAGTTGCACCATTTCAAGGGGATGCCAGCATGCCCTGCAGGACTGCACATGCAAAGCCTGCCCTGGTTTTGGAGAAGGTAACCAGCTAGTAGTGTTTGGTGAATGTGTGGATGGTTGTCCGGGTAGCAGCTTCTAAATTATCCTTGAGTGGACTCCCTCTCAGGAAGGCTGTGGAAGTAGAGGCAGGCCTAGTGGAATGTGATCTGACGGATTTGGGAGGACTCTTTCCATGAAATGAACAGCAGAAATGGATACAACGTGAGATACACTTAGAAATGTTTTGTTTGGATATGGGTTTCCCCTCTGCCCCAAGAGCGAGACACCCGTAGCTGGTCAGATTTTCTGAATGACTTGGTCCTATCCAGGTAATGTCTCAATTGTCTGTGTACATCCAGGGTATACAAAATTCTTTCTCCTTTATTATGGGGGTTGGGAAAGAAGGTAGGAAGATGGATTTGTCTGTGTACATCCAGAGTATACAAAATTCATTCTCCTTTATTATGGGGGTTGGGAAAGAAGGTAGGGAGATGGATGGCCTAGTTAAGGGTAACATTCAAGACCACCTTAGGCATAAAGGAGGGGTTGGTCCTAAGAGACACCCTGTCAGCACAGAAAATGATGAAGGGCTCAATGGCCATAGCAGCCTGAAGCTCAAACTCTCCTGGCTGAGGTGATGGCTAGCAAGAATACAGTTTTCCAAGAAAGGTACTTCAAGTCCGCAGAAGCAGCTGGCTCGAAAGGAAGCAAAGTCAATTTTTCCAGGACAAAGTTTAGATCCCACGCAGGAGCAGGTTGCCTTCTAGGTGGTTTGATGTGGGCCACTCCCCTAAGGAAATGCTTTAACAGGGGATGAGAAAAAATGGGCTGATCCGACTGGATATAGGCAGAGATAGCCAAGGCAAGTATCTTGATGGAGGAGTATGACCATCCCTTTTCTAGAAGCTCTGCCAGGTAGTCCAGAACCAATGCCAGACTGGCATGGATGCTGTTAACACCCTTGATCTGGCAGCAGATAGTAAATCTTTTCCATTTGGCAGAGTAGGACTTTCTGGTGCTGGGTCTTCTGGCCTCCTTAATATTTAAAACCTGCCTGCTTAAGGTTGCAGTGTCATCCGCGTTTGGGGTACAAGCCATGTGGACAGCTTGAGTGTGGGGAGGTTTGAATGCAATACTGTCTATTTCTCTTGAATTAGAAGGTTTGCTGCAAGAGGCAGATGCATGGGAGGCTCTTTGGCCAGACTGAGGAGCAAGGGGTACCAGTGTTGTTCATACTAGGCTATCTGCCCTAGGGCATTTATAAGCCTAGCCAGAGTGTGTTTGGCTTTCGCCACCCATTTTAAATTAATTTTGCTATGCCCTTTTTTGAGGTTAGTATACTGTGCCTCTGTCTAACAGTGACACAGAAGTGATACCCGGGGTAAACCTACGATCTCCCATCCACTCATCAAAATTCCTCTTGAAGAGAGTCAATGAGGGACTCTGCCTAACCTGGACTGGGATTTTATTCCAGAGTGAAGGGAGCCTCTGGGTTATGAATCTGTCCCTCCAGCATGTCCTATTTATTTCAGTGCTGAGGTTCAAGTCTCTCGAGCGAGTAGCTCGATATGATTTGGATTTTCTGAGGTGCAGCATGTCCATTATTTCCGGGTTGTACATGGCTTTATACGTCAGGCACAGATCGCCTCTGAGCAGGCGGTATGCCACTGAGTAGAGCTGGAGTTTCTTTAACCGGGCAGCATATGGCATTTGTTTGAGCCTTTTGATACTCTTGGTGAGGTACTTTTGGGGTCTTTCCAGTTGCTGCAGGTGTCTGGTAAGGTACATCCCAAAAGGGGCATTGTACTCAATTACGGGCTGATGAGGGATGACTAAAGAGGCACGATGACCTCCCCTGATCTAGATGCAAATCCCTTCATGATTAGGTGGGCTATATAACATGTTTTTCTAACCACTTTGGCCACGTGGTTGTTAAATGAGAGATTGCTATCAACTTGGGTCCCCAGGTCCCTAATTACTTCTTCTGTACTTAATGGATTACCACCTATGTGGTAATTTGTGGGCACTTTGTTTTTGCCAAAGGGGATGACTATACACTTTTTGGCGTTTAGCTTGAGGCCATGGCTCTGGCACCAGTTGTCTGTTTCTATGAGGCCCTTTTGGAGGATGCTTGTGTCAGCTGGAGAGTCAATTATGGCACCCAGTTTGCAGTCATCTGCGAACTTGGTCAGCCACAGTACTTCCGTGTTTGTCTGTACCTCCGAGAAATATATACCGAACAAGAGAGGTCCCAGGACTGAGCCTTGTGGGACGCCACTTGTAACTGGTTTGGAGTCTGACATGGCTCCAGCAATTCTAACCATGTGGGTTCTGTCCTTGAGCCAGTTTGCAACCCATCTAGTGACATAGGGGCTTATATTTAAGCTGGTGAGCTTATTTATAATGCCCGAGTGGGGTATTGTATCGAAGGCTTTTGCGAGGTCCAGGTAGGCTGTATGGACCACCTTCCCCTCGTCAATGGCCTTGGTGACTGTTTCAAAGAAATCGACCAGGTTTAAGAGGCAGGATCTGCCCTTAACAAAGCCGAACTGGGTAGGATCCAGTGTCTGTAGGTCCCCAATATCTTTATTTATGAGGTCCATGATGATCCTTTCCATAGCTTTGCAGACCAAGCTAGTCAGGCTTATGGGGCGATAGTTTCCAGGATCCGTTGAGGCATCAACTTTGTGGAGAGGGACCACTGTTGCTGTACGCAACTCTCTGGGTACATATCCTGTAGTAAGGCTGAGATTGAACAGTAGTTTTATGTTTGGGTTTAGCTCTTCTTGGAGTTCTTGTAGACAGCCGGGACACCGTCTGGTCCCATTGATGCTGTGTTTTTTGCTTTGGAGAGGGCAGCTCTTACCTGAGCATCTGAGATGTCAGGGGGGCAGCACTCTGCTGGGATAGATATTCGCCCTGGGGGTGGAGAAGTTTGCGCTGAACCTGTCAGCTAGGATGTTGGCAATGTCTGTGGGTTCGGTGTATTTTTTGTCATTTTGGACCAACTCTGAGCATATCTGGGAATTCCCACCCAGGTTCCTAACATAACTAAAGAAAGCCTTGTGATTATCCTTAGTGTCCTGAGCAATTTTTCTCTCGAAGCTGGCCTTAGACGATTTTATGAGTGCCCGTAGTTTTTTGCTAATACTGATCAGAGATGCCTTCCCTTTTTGGGATTTTGCTCTATCATGTAGTAGCTTCCTCCTTCTATTGTATAGCTTGTTTATGGCTGGGGTCCACCAGACAAGACGTCTGCCTTTGGAGGATTGGGTCTTGGTTTTATTTGGGCTTGCATGATCCATGCATTCCTGAAGGTGTTCATAGAATGCGTTTATAAAGGATTCTGCGGTCTGGGCCAGTCTGGCAGTATGAGAACAGCCTTTGGCCCTTCCTTCCTGATCTTGAAAAGTACCCTGGGAATCAGAGGCAAGGGAGGGAATGTGTACACAAACAGACTGCCCCAGTGGATGGAACTCTCTAGAGCAGAACTTGGTTAGCTGGTGGTTCTCTGTGGTTGCGAAAAGGTCTATGTCCAGGTTCCCCCAGTTTTGCCTTAAGTTGAGAAAGGGCCCCCTGTGCAGCTGCCATTCATGGAGTCCGGGAGGCCTCTGCTTAAATAGTCTACTTCCTGGGATATACTGAACTATCAGATGCAGTCCCAGATTTGAGGCTGACTGCCAGATTTGCATAGCTAAGCGACACAGGGGGGTAGGAATGAATGCCCCCCTGCTTGTTAATACACCACATTACTGTTATGTTGTCTGTCTCGATTAAGACCACTCCTGGTCTCAGGTGATCCTTGAAAGCTAGGATTGCCCTGTGCACCGCCAGCACTTCTTTTAGGTTGATATGGAGGCCCTGAACCTCCTGTTTCCAAATGCCCTGAGTGCATATACTTCCTCGGTGTGCCCCCCAGCTCATGTCTGAAGCATCTGTGGTGATGGTCTGGCCCTGGGGAAGAGTGAAGAAGGATAGACCCTTGTTCGGGGTACATGCCTCTGTCCACCACAGCAGCTCCTTCTTTAAGCAAGGAATCAGGGGCAGCTGGCGTTCCAATGACTGTGAGTGTTGGAAAAATGCTCCTGAGGTACCATTGTAGTTTCCTCATGTGCAGTCTGGCTAGGGGTACCAACAGGATGCAGGAGGCCATGTATCCCAGCGCCTGCAGGAATTTCCTTCCTGTGAGGTGGGCCATACGGGCCAGCTATGAAAAGTAAGAGGGGAGGAAGCTCTGCTTCTCCGGAAGGAGGGAGGCTGTTTGTGTTGATGTGTCCAGTAGAGCTCCCAGGAAGGTTAACCTTCTTGTGGGGTGAATTTGGGACTTCTCCCGGTTGACTGTGAATCCCAAGAAGGTTAGGAGAGTCTGAACAAAGATAAGGTCCTGCAGAAGCCTTTCCTTGGTGTCCGCCTGGATGAGGCTGTCATCCAGGTAGGGATAACACTGTATGTCCCTCTGTCTGCAAAAAGCAATGACAGGGGCCCGGCACTTGGTAAAGACTCTGGGAGCAGTAGATAAACCAAAGGGCAGAGCAGAGAAATGAAAGTGTTCGGACCCTGCTCTGATATGGAGGTAGGCATCCTTAACATCTAGGGTCACTAGCCACGTATGTGGTATCAGCATTGGCAAAAAGCTTGTTTAGGGTCAGCATTTTGAATTCTGGGACCAGGAGGAACAGATTCAGAGTGGATAGGTCGAGAATAGGGTGGCAGGTGCTCTCCTTTCCTTTCTGGGTACCAGGAACAGTCTGGAATAAAACCCTTTTCTGGCGTGTTCCTTTGGTACAGGTTCCACGGCACCTTGAGCACAAAGCGCTTGCCTCTGCCCTCTTGATTTGCTGGTACATCCGGGAAACCTGAATATCTGGTGTTTCCTTGAAAGAGAATTTGTACCCGCTGGTAATAATTTTTAGGGCCTATAGATCTGAGGTGATGGTCTGCCAATTCTCTAGGAAGAGGGAACGTCTTCCACCTAGTCTCTCTGGGGGGATGGGGGGCAAAGGGGAGGGGAGAGAGTCATGAGTCACTGTGAGTCCTTGGAGAAGGAGTGGGCTTAAACTCACTTGCCTAGGCGTTGCAGTGGTCCACTGTCTGGATCTCTGTTGGCTTTGTAACTGGTGCCAAGAAGATCTGTCCCTGCGCCCCTTCTTTTGCACAGGTTTTGTTTAGGTAGGAAAGGACCAATGCTTTGTGGGGAACTGGGGGTAATCCTGTGCTTCAAGTGAAAATGTTCACTGAGGGAATTTAAAGTTTCCCCGAAAGAAAGATCCTCAGGCGGGGAAGGCAGAAGGAATGGGGCCCTCAGCATTAGAATCCTCAAATGCTGCAAAAGGCTGCTCTTCAGTGTCTAACTCTTCTAGTTCAGACCCTTCTCACCCCTGGTCATAATGAGCCTCAGGGGAAGTTGTCCCTCTTCCTTTTGGCTGGGGTGGCTTGGGTAGGCTGTCTTCCTCTTATCAGAGTGATTAAATCCTCTGCCATTCTGAGCAACTGCTGCGACTGTGTGGCAGGCTGAGTGGAAGGAAGTCGATGGCTGGACCCCTGCAATGGGATCTTTTTAGGGGTAATCCTGGTCTTGGGCCTCATGGATTCAATGACCTTATGCAAGGTTAGTTTAGCTGGCAGTGTGGTCATCGGTCTCTGCCTGGCATTAGTCATTGGTATGGTCTCTACAGAAGCCCGTACCTGCAAAGCAGCTCTGGACCCAACCACAGGGCTGAAGGCCAACATACCGGCAGGAGATGATGTACCAGACAGCGTACCAGACTCCAAACGGGTCTCGGGAGAGGTCTGTGACAGTTCCTTGGCTGGCGTCAGGGGTTGCAAAGGTTCTCACTGAGTTCAGCTACTCTAATGGATGGAAGGCTAGCTGACTTTGGATCAGAATCATCATAGGGACCAACTCTCTGAGGCCTATCCTTTTCCTTATCTTTCTTCTTTTTTGGAAATTCAACATTTTGGAAATTCAACAGCAGCCTGACAGACCAATGCCACTTAGCGGTGAGAAATACTCTTGCTGAAGTGTCTAGCTACAATTTTAGCCTTTCTCCTAACAGTCCTAGCATTAAACACAGCACAGAACCGACATCCGGGGACGTTGTGGTCTGAGCCTAGACAGGTGATGACCAGGGTATGAAAGTCTCAGTGTGGGATCCGTTCTCCTCAAGGGAGACAATTATTAACTTTCCTCTGACATTGGTTAAATACAAGGAAAGGTTCTCCAATGGGGTACTTAGCTTTAGACGGTTACTCCCTCACTCTGGCAACAGCTGACCGATGCACTCGCGAACAGCTTCTGCTTCGGTCTTCACAGTAAGAAAGACTGATGTCACTGAGACAGATGCCTGGTGTCAAAACCATGGCCTGAAGCTCAATGCCAAAAAGTGTATTGTCATCCCATTTAGGTTCATAGGTTGGTACTAGGCTATCGGCCCAAGGGCCTACGCAAGCCTAGCCAACAAGGTTCCCTGGCTTACGCCACCCAAGAAAGTTATTTTCCTGTGCCACTGTCGAGCAGAGACACAGAAGTGATCCCCGGGGTGTATTTCCTATTTCCCATCCACTCATCAAGATTTTTCTTGAAGAGTGCTAATGAAGAACTTTGCTTGACATAGATGGGTAGCCTGTTCCAGAGTATGGGAAGTCTCTGGGATAGGAATCTATCCTTCCAGCATGTCCTGTTTATTGTGGTGACAAGGTTTAGGTCCCTAGAGCATGTAGCTCGGAGGGATTGGGATTTCTTTAGGTGTAGCATGTCCAACAGCTCTGGGTTTGACATAGCTTTATATGTTAGGCAGAGATCACCTCTGAGTAGGCAATATGCTACGGAGTAAAGCTGGAGTTTTTTTGAGGCGGTCAGTGCAGGGCATTGGTTTGAGTCCAATAATCCTCTTTTTGAGGTACTTCTGTGGCCTTTCCAGCTGCTGCAGATGTCTTGTGAGGTACATTCCAAAAGGGGCGTTGTACTCTATAGTGGGTCTAATGAGTGTCGAGTAGAGGGGAACGATTACCTCTTTTTTCCTGGATGAAAACCCTTTTATGATGAGGTGTGCCACATAGAAGGACTTCCTCACAATGTGGCGATGTGACTATCAAAGAAGAGACTACTGTCCACCTGGGTCCCAAGGTCTCTCATCACGCATTCGGTGTTAAGTAGATTGCTGCCTATGTGGTAGTTCATGGGTACAGAGTTTTTACCAAAGGGGACGACACTGCACTTTTTGGCATTGAGCTTGAGGCCATGGCTCTGACACCAGGCATCTGTCTCAGAGAGGCCCTTCTGTAGGATGTTCACATCATTTGGGGACTTAACTATGGCTCCTAGTTTGCAGTCATCTGCGAACTTCGTTAGCCAGAGGCCTTCTGTGTTGGCCTGTACTTCAGAGAAGTAGATACCAAACAGGAGAGGTCCCAGGACGGAACCCTGTGGTACTCCACTTGTCACTGGTTTGAGGTCAGATTTGGAGACTGCAACTTTTACAGTGTGGGTTCTGTCAGTCAGCCAGTTGGCAACCCATCTTGTGACGTAGAGATTTATGCCTAGTTTATCGAGTTTAGCTTTAATTCCAGAATGGGGGATGGTGTCGAAAGCCTTGGCGAGGTCAAGATAGGCTGTGTGAACCACCTTACCCTCATCTACGGCTTTGGTGACTGCCTCAAAGAAGTCGATCAGGTTCAGGAGGCATTACCTGCCTTTCACAAACCCGAACTGGGTGGGATCCAGAGTTTGGAGGTTACCAATGTCTTTGTTTACGAGTTCCATGATGATACATTCCATGGCTTTGCAGACCAGGCTCATCAGGCTAATAGGTCTATAGTTCCCGGGATCAGTGGTGACTCCCCCTTCGTGGAGTGGGATAACATGTTGGACATGCTCCACTTAAAGAAATCCCAATCCCTCCAAGCTACACGCTCTAGGGACCTAAACCTTGTCACCACAATAAACAGAACATGCTGGAGGGATAGATTCCTGTCCCAGAGACTTCCCATACTCTGGAACAGACTACCTATCTATGTCAAACAGAGCTCCTCATTAGGACTCTTCAAGAAAAATCTTGATGATTGGATGGAAGATAGGAAATTCACCCCGGGGATCACTTCTGTGGCTCTGCTCGACAGGGGTACAGGAAAATAATTTTCTTGGGTGGCGAAAGCCAGGGTACATTTTTGGCTAGGCTCATATAAGCCCTAGGGCCAATTGCCTAGTACCTACCTATGAACCTATAATGGTGTCAGCTGCCTCATTTATAGCCCTGACAACCTGATGTCAGCTTCAGACACCAGACAGCCAACACAGGAGGGAAACCCTTTACTCTGGTATTCAGGCCGGCTGAGGGCTACCCACCAGCAGGGATAACCCACAAGTGATGACTGCAACAGTGAAACACGAAGAAAATCATTAGTATTTTCCATAAAAACTCTGGCACATTCTGGAAACAATCCCACAGAGAGATTCAGAAACTGAGCTCTCCTTTGAGTATGAATTAGAAACATGCGGAGAAAATCCTGCATCTGTTCTTTCACCTTCTTGTTCAGATTCACAATCTTGAATCACTTCAGGAATGAGGTATTTCTTTATACCACAAACTACTTTTTAAGATCGATCAATAGCCTGAATTAAAGTCTGAGGCAGACCCAGTAAACTACTCCCATCTAAGGAAACTTGAGGAGCAGATGCATGTTAAATTTTCTGGTTCTTTTTGACAAAAAGTGGAGGGTGAGGAATCTACTACTCCAAGAGAGTAGCCCGCTCTCTAGGAGTGCATAAAAATAGAAAGGAAAACCGCTAGTTGAATATCTGATCAGATCATTTGGGAACGAGCCAAGTTGTTTCCAAGGTCGGGGTCTTCAGAAGGACTTTTCTTGGTTCAGGTGCAGGCTTGTTGCTTTGTCCAAGTAGTCCTCAGAAGGACTGCTGATTTTGGTGGTCTGGAGATACGTTGGAGGCAGTAGTTCTTAGAAGGGTTAAGGTGGTCCGAACAAGAACTTATGTAGTCCTGAAAAGGACTAAGTTGGTCCTGAAAAGAACCTTTGAAGTCCTGAAAAGGACTGTGGTGGTCCTCAAAAGGACCTTTTTAGCCCTAATAAGGACTAGCATGGTCCTAAACAGGACCTTTGTAGTCCTGATAAGGACTGTTAGGTAGATAAACACGGCTGGTCCTTATAAGGACAGTTTTAGTCCTCAGAAGGACTGTGGTACCTAGTTGGTCTCAGTTGTTTGAATCGGGGCCTTAACAGGGTCCGATTTGATCCTTATTAGGGCCTTTGTGGTAAGGTGCCGTTTGGAAAAAATAGTCCTAAGAAGGACTTTTGGTGATCACTCCCTTAGTGTCAAGGCAGAGCTCTCATAAATGGTATTAGTCTTTAGTAGAAGCTTTAATAAAACAGCAAAAAAGCAGAAACATATAAACACAAAAAGTACAGTTGTGTACACTTACCATAAATGTAGATGTTCGAGGGTATTCACTGTTGCAGTGATTACATTTGGGTAATCCTGCTGGCAGATTGCCCTCTGCCGGCCTGAATTTCAAAGTCTTGGGTTCTGCATCGGCTGCTGTCACCCATTCCCTGACGTGAGGTTGTCAGAGGTATTAAAGAAGCAGTAGACGCCATTTCCTTCAGTGTTTCTTGCCCCACGTCTGGTGCACCCAAAAAGGGTAGCCAAACTTCATATATATATATATATATATATATATATATATATATATATATACATATCATAAATCAGAGAAGGAAAGATAAGATCCAAAAGAAAAAAGGGGAAAGGCGGGTGGGTAATCCGGGACTGCAACAGTGAATACACTTGAACATCTACATTTATGGTAAGTGTACACAACTGTACTATGTTCTTCGTGTTTTACTGTTGCAGTCATTACATTTGGGTAGATTCCCAAAGCTATGGTTGGGAGGAGGAATTTAGATAGCATTAGGGCCAGCTATAAGGCCCTGCAAGACTGCAGTGGAAAAGCCAGCTCTGGATTTAGAGAAAATTGGCAAATGATAATGCTTGGTGAAAGTATGCAAAGAACTCCAGGTAGCAGTTTCTAGGATGCCCCTGGTAGGGACGCCTCTGAGAAAGGCTGTAGGGGTAGATGCAGCCCTAGTGGAGTGAGGTCTGATCCCCTGGGGGATAGGTTTTCCGTGGTGCTTATAGTAGAAATGAATGCAATGGCTTATCCATTTAGAAATGGTTTGCTTTGAAATAGCCTTCCCCTCTGCCCCTGCAGCAAATGCAACTAGCAGTTGTTTTTACTTTGAGGTTTAGTCCTGTCCAGGTTTAGTCCTGTCCAAGTAGAATCTAAGTTGTCTGTGCACATCTAAGGAATGCAGTATCCGTTCCCCCTTTATTCTGTGGATTGGGAAAGAAAGTTGGAAAATGAATCGACTGATTAAGAGCCACACTGGATGCCACCTTGGGCATGAAGGATGGATTGGTTCAGAGGGACACCCTGTCTGCATGAAAGATGATGAAAGGCTCCACTGCCATAACGGCCTGTAATTCGGATACCCTTCTACCTGAAGTGATTGCTAAAAGGAAAGCTATTTTCCAAGAAAGACATTTTAAGTCTTCAGTAGCAAATGGGTCGAAAGGAGGTAGAGTGAGTTTCTCCAAGACAAAGTTAAGGTCCCAGGCTGGGGTTGGAGCTCTCCTGGGTGGTCTCAAATTTTTGGCACCTCTGAGGAACTGCTTGAGCAGTGGATGAGAAGAGGGGAGGTTCTGTGTTACAATGAGCTGAAATGGCCGAGGCGTGGATTTTAATGGAGGAAAAAGACAGGCCCTTGTGAAGCATCTCAGTTAAGTATTGTAAAATCTGAGGTAAATTGGGCGCTGCTGTGCTCATCCCTTGAGATTAGTTCCAGGCACAGAATCTTTGCCATTTTTCAGCATAGGATTTTCTAGTACTAGGCCTCCTTGCCTCTAAAATGATATCCATCACAGGATTGCTGAGGGATGGTAAAGGAGAGATTAAGTAATTAGCCAGGCTGCAAGATTCAGTGTTAGAAGCTGAGGGTGCAGAATCTGGTTCTCCTGCTGAGACAGCAGGGAAGGAGTCTGAGGCAGATGCCATGGAGATAACCGCGACACACTGCACAGGAGGGGGTATCAGTGTTGGCACGGCCAGTCTGGAGCAATCAAAATCTTCCTTAGTTTGTCCTGTTTGATTTTTAGTAGTACTTTGGAGAGCAGAGGCAGAGAGGGGAAGGCATAGACTGATAGGTTTTTCCAGCTGAAGGACAGAGCATCCACTTTCCAGGCTTGTTTGTGGGGAGTCCTTGTGCAAAATTTGTCCAATTGGTAGTTCTGGGGAGAGGCAAACAGGTCTATTTCTGGGCTCCCCCATTTGCTTGTCAACATGTTGAAAATCCTTGGTTCCAGTTTCCACTCGTGTGGGTCCATGAGGTTTCTGCTTAGTCCGTCTGCCAGTGTATTTAATTTTCCTGGCAGGAATTGAGCTTGTAGGTGCACTTGGTAGCTCAAGGCTGTGTTCCACAATGCCATGGCTAGTCTGAAGAGGGGGTAAGAATGTGTACCCCCCTGTTTATGTACTACATAACAGTGGTGTTGCCCGTCTTTACCATTAGTTGTCCTGGAAGAATGTGGTCCTTGAAGGCTGTCGGAGCATTCTGTACAGCTAAGATTTCTTTTTGATCGATATGCAGGTGCATTTGACTTTGGTTCCATTTGCCCTGAATGCACTTCCCTGCCAGGTGAGCCCCCCATGCATAGTCTGATGCGTCTGTTGTTAGGGTTTGGGCGGCAGGGGGTGGTGTGAAAGGTAGTCCCTTGATCTGGTGGCAGGGCTCTGCCCACCAAAGGAACTCTAGGCGTAGGCAAGGTATGATGGCAATCAATGTTTCTAGGTCTTGAAAATGTTGACACCATAGACGTTTTAGATACCACTGTAGTTTCCTCATATACAGTCTTGCATATGGAATTAGAAGAATGCAGGAGGCCATGAACCCCAAGGCTTTCAGTGTTTGTCTTGCAAATAGCAGGGGTTTTGTGGCCACTTGTTTGAAGTAGGTTGTCAAATGAATTTGTTTCTCTGGCGTGAGGTAAGCCATCTGGGAAGTTGTATTCAAGCTTGCTCCCAGGAATATAATTTGTTGACAGGGTACCAGGTGTGATTTCTTTTTGTTTATGGTGTACCTCAGACAAGTTAGAACCCTTTGTACAAAGGCAAGATGATTCAAAAGAATGTCCTGGCTTTCTGCCTGAATTAGACAATCGTCCAGGTATGGGTATATTTGAATATTTCTTTGCCTGCAAAATGCAATAACTGGAGCTAGGCACTTTGTTAATACCCTGGGCGCAGTAGATAAGCCAAAGGGCAGTGCAGAGAACTGATAGTGCGTGTAGCCTGCTTTGAAGCGTAGGTATCTTCTGCAAGATTCCCTGATTGGGATGTGCAGGTATGCTTCTTTTAAATCTAGTGCTGCCAACCAGGTATCTTTGCCTAGCATAGGAAGTAATTGGTGAAGAGTCAGCATCTTGAATTTTGGAATCTTGAAAAAGATGTTTAGAGTAGACAGGTCCAGGACAGGATGCCATGAATTGTCTTTTTTGGGTACCAGGAAAAGACTTGAGTAGAAACCTTGTCCCTTTTCCTCTTCTGGTTGAATAGCCTCCATGCTTAAGAGAAAGTACTTGTTTTTGGGCCGCTGCCCACTGATTTGGGGGTAAGTCCTGCCACCTGCTTGGTGTTGGCAATGTGTGGAAGTGAAATCTGTATCCCTGGGACACTATTTAAAACCCATTTGTCCTGGGTAATAAGTTCCAAATTCTTTGCATGAAGAGCAATCTTTCCCCCCAAAGGGGTAGTCAGTTGATAAGTACTTGGAAATTTTAAAAGGAAGTCATTGAGACAGTTTACCATAGGGGGGAGTCTTATTATTCCCAGATTTGGAAGTGGAGGCCCCCCCCCACTGCTTAGTTCTGCGTGTCCCCTGGGACTGAAACCTGGGGTTTTTGCTGTGTCTGGGCTTGGCTTGAGAAGACCTGGAAGGGGCTGGAAAGGACCAATTCTTAGAGGACCAGTGCCTACTAAATCTAGGAGGCTGAACTTGTAAAAAATATTGTAACAGTTTGCTTAGATTTAGCTTTATCTTCTATCTTTTTTAAGAACTTCCTCAGCCTTGTTGCCAAACAGGCGGTCCTGATTTAAAGGAGCATCCAACATTTTAGCTTTAACATGATCAGGCAAAGATTGCTCCTTAAGCCAAGCATGCCTTCTAAGCACAGACCCAGTAACAGCAGCCCTGCAAGAGGCCTCTAATGAATCAAAACAACATTGTAAAAATAAGTTATGTACTCACCATAACGTTCCATCTGCGTAGGTAAACTTCATTTGTCAGCAACATGTGGGTATCGGATCCATATCGGATCCGAGCCGGCAGCTTCAAACAGCTAAGATCCAAGCTCCAAGCTTCTCCCCCTTGCCCATAACCCCCTGCTATCCCTTCCTGACCTCCGATCGAGTTTGCTTAGTAACACAGCATTACAACACAAAGGATCACCTGCACATCCTAACCTAGAGTTATCCAGAAACAAGGGCAAGGAATCCTTTAGTACACACTATAGGTTAGGGGGATGGAGAGGGGGGGGGGTTGCTGACAAATGAAGTTTACCTACTCAGATGCAACGTTATGGTGAGTACATAACTTCTTTATTTGAAGTAGTTAACTTCATTTGTCCATCAACCTGTGGGACAGAGTCCCCAGCTACCCAATCCTTGGGACGTCCTCATGGAAGGATATTCTGGAGCACTGCAGAGCCGAAGGATGCTCTCCCTCTGGAAATTATATCCAACTTGTAATGGTTAATGAAAGTATGAGATGATGCCCAAGTGGCTGCTGAACAAATGTCATCCAATGACACTCTGGACAAAAAGGCAGCAGAGGTAGAAATCGATCGAGTAGAGTGGACATGGACTCCTTCTGGTTCAGGTCGGCCACAACTCTTATATGCAAGAAGTATACATTGGGAGATCCATCTGGACAATGTAACTTTTGATACTGGTTTTCCCAAAGAGGGCTTAGCAAAGGATACAAAGAGTTGCTCAGATTTCCTGTGATCAGCGGTCCTGTGCAAGTAGAACCTCAATTGCTTGTGTACGTCCAGTGAATGTAACTTGTATTCACCCTTGTTCTGATAATTTGGAAAGAATACTGGTAAATTAACAGACTGATTGATATTGGGCTCCGAAGCAACTTTGGGAAAAAAGGAGGGATTGGTCCTGAGAGAAACTCTATCTTTATGGAAAACCAAGTATGGTGGTTTGGCGCAAAGGGCTTGAAGCTCCGAAACCCTTCTGGCCGAAGTGATGGCAATAAGAAAAGCCGTCTTCCAAGATAAGTATTTTAGATCCACTGAAGCTGCAGGCTCAAAGGGAGGAGCTGTCAGAGACTGGAGAACAAGAGTTAAATCCCATGGAGGAACTGCATCTTTAACAGGAGGCCTCAAGAGGAAAGTGCCTTTTAAGTAGGTCTTGCATAATTTGAAAGAGGCCAAGGGACCGAGATCACTTCCCACATGATAGTGGGAGATTGCGGCTAACTGGACTTTGACCGTAGAGGAGCTAGCACCCTGGTCGAATAAGATTGACAAAAATTCTAGCACTGCTGGTAACGGAGCTGTAAAGGGGTCTAATTTTCTATGCTCCGCCCAAATTGAAAAGCATTTCCATTTGCTATTATAAACCTTTCGCGTAGAAGGCTTGTGAGCGGCTACTAGAACAGCCTTAACAGAGGGTGAGATACCGGGAGTCCTAGCTATTACTGGAACTGGATCAACCAAGCTGTAAGCTTGAGGTTGTCCAGGTTCGGGGTTGTTAATCCTAGCGGGCGAGAGATCAGATCCGGAGTGTCACGATAGACATGGGAACCACACTTGACGAGGCCAGAATGGGGCTATGAGGATCACTCTGCTCGCTCCCCAACCAAAGGGCTTTCTGCAAGAATTTTAGCATTAGGGGAAGAAGTGGATAAGCATAAAGTAGACCGGATGGCCAAACATGCACCAGAGCGTCTCTGGGGGATTCCCTCAGTGGGGGAATTAGAGCGAAGTAATCGCTGCACTTTGCGTTCGAAGGAGACGCGAAGAGATCGCAGCAAGGTTGAACCTACTTGAGGAAGATTTGCTTCGCTACTCTCGGGTTCAGAGACCACTTGTAAGGTGAAAGGATGGTTCGACTCAGCCTGTTTGCCAAGATGATCGACCGGCCCGGAATGTGCATCGCTATGAGAAAGCAGTTGGTGGAGATCGCCCATTCCCAGACTCTCATGGCCCCTCGACAAAGTGGGTAGGATCTGGTACCCCTTGCTTGTTGATATACCAGACTACTGACATGTTGTCTGTCTGAATTGCAATTGTCCCCAAGGGAAGAAGGGCTTGGAGTGCTTGCAACACCAAAAGCACTGCTCTCATCTCTAGGACATTGATATGCAACAAGGTTTCTGAATGGGTCCACGTGCCTTGGACGGTTCTGCCCATACAGTGCCCCTCCCGAGGCGAGAAGCGCTGTGGTCACCGTGGTTAGAGGAGGGGACATAGAAAAGGGGCACCCTTTCTGGAGGTCCGGGGACTGGAGCCACCGGAATAGGGCTTTCCTGCAAACCCTGCTGAGGGGGATGGGTGAACTCAGTGGATGTTGCAGGATGGACCATTGAACATTCAAGGTCCATTGTAGTACCCTCATGTTCAGGCACGCTAAGGGTAGCAGGTTGATTGGTGCCGCCATGGAACCTAGAGCCCTCAAGACCAAATCCGCTGGAGGAGCCGGGGAGTGTAGAAGGGCCAGCACGTGGAGCTTTAATGTTCGAAGCCGGTCCGGAGTTAAGAAGACTTGCAAAAGGTTTGTGTTTAATCTGGCCTCAATGAAGTCCAAGATCTGGTTGGTTGAAGAGAAGATTTTTTGATATTGATTGTGATTCCCAGTCGGGAGGCCAAGTGGAGGAAGTAATCTCTGGCTGAACACAGTAGATGCCTGGTGGGGGCTGTCAGGAGCCAGTCGTCCAGGTATGGAAAGACCTGTATTCCCTGGAGTCTCAGGTGGGCCGCTACAACTGCCAAGACTTTGGTGAACACCCTGGGGGCTGTGGTGAGACCAAAGGGAAGGACCCTGAACTGGTAGTGGCTGGCTCCTAGCCGGAAGCGAAGAAACCTTCTGGATCGTCAAAATGTGGTAGTATGCATCCTTGAGGTCTATACAGCACATCCAGTCGTTCTCCTGCAGGAGTGCGAGAATGGATTGAATGGTGACCATCCGGAACTTTTCTTTGGCCACTGACAGGTTTATAAAGGACAGGTTGAGGATTGGTCTTAAGTCCCCCGTCTTTTTTGGCACCAAGAAGAACCTGGAGTAAAAGCCTGACCCGGATTGGTCTGGGGGGACGTGCTGGATTGCTCTTTTTTCTAGCAGCTGGAGTATTTCTGTGGCTGCTGCCTCCCTTTGATTGGGTGGAACATCGGGGAGGCTCCGGGGTTTGGGAGGGAGATTGAGAAAGGGGATCTTGTAACCTCTGGATATCATTCGAAGCACCCAGCGATCTGTTGTAATGGACTCCCAAACTGCTAGGTGCCTCGAGAAATGCCCCCTGACCGCCTCCAGAGTGGAGCAGTCGGGTAACCCTTCAGGGTTGCTGCACGGGTCGATCAGAAAAAGGTTCTCTCGACCTGAAATTCTTCGGTTCCCCTCTGCCTCTGGGCCGGCGTCCACCCTGTCCTCCTCTGCCTCTGAAGGACGAGGGGTCCGGAGCGAAACGGGACTGTTGAGACTTCCGTAATCACATCTTCTTCTGTCCCTTTTGGTTCCTAGAGAAGGACCTCTGGGGAGCAGAGAAGTGGACTCCGACGGCAGATGTCTTCCCGTCTTTCTCGCTCTGGACCAGCGTGTCTCGTACGGTCTTGCAATAGCGAAGAACCGTCAAATGGGGAATTAGCGAAGGATGCCTTGAAGGGTTCCTCAAAATCGCAATGGCAGAGCCAAGCATGCCATCATAAGACAATGCCTGCTCTGCTAGCTCTAGCGGCTCCTTCCGTAGCATGGGAGAGGAGCTGCATAGAGGTGTTCATAATGGATTTGAGAGTGGCCATTCGGGTTGAGAATACTTTCTTATCCTCGGCCGACATGGACTCTGGGGGCAACCTGGCTTATTCTTTGAAGAGATCCCGCTGGAGTCGTATCACGTGTGCATATAATTCAGCAACCTTACAGAGAAGGTGGCTGAAGCGAACATCTGCTTCCCCAGGCGGTCCATTGTCCGAGACTCCTTGTCTGGAGGATGGATCGAGGAACTCTCCTGGGCTAGTTCCTTTCTGGTGGCGGCCGTCACCAACATGGCATCTACAGGAGTACCCTTGCTCCAACACTTCCTGTCAGAAGGGGAGCTGAGAATTTTATCTGGTCTCTTTAGAATGGGGTCCACAGTGTCTGGCTCCTTCCATGCCCTGGTAGTAATCAGGTCTACCATGGGATTGGTGGGAGGGGACACCCAAGAGGTAGATGGGCCTGCGTCAAACGCCTCCAGAAACACAGACTCATCAGAGGAAGGTTTTTGGGCTGACCACCCCCCTCTAATTCAAAGCATTTCCATGACGTCTCCAAAGGAGACGTCTTCGGGAAGTGACCTTGGGGAACCTTCCCCTAAGTCTGTGTCTTCTGTCAAGGACTCATGTGAGTCCAAGTGCCTCCTCTTGCACTTACGTTTGTGAGGAACCTCCTCGGGGGGGGGCTGTCCGAAGAGGCCTCACCAACCACATCCTGTTCCTCCAAGGGAACTATCTGGGATGTAGGCACAGGCTGTCCCTGGTGCCGGGTGATGGAAGGTAGGCCCGTCTGGGAGGGAGTGCAGGGTGGAACCGTAGCAGGAGCCTGGGGCCTCGAATCCCTCGACAATACCCTCTCCACGACATAGAAAGCTGAAGGAGAACTGCTCTCTCTGGAATCCAAGAGCAGTCCCCTCGGATCCGATGTGTGGATCGGAGCCGGTGCCGAAGCAATCGGATCCAAAGGGCCAATATGCTCCGACCGAGACGGTGCCGAAGACACACTGACACCTCCGGATCCGAAGCTCAGCTCTCAGCTCCGAGCGCTCGGATCCGAAAACGGACCCGACAACTCGACGGTGCCATCGGCGACGAAGTACAAGGTACTATCGGTGCCGACACTCCCCCGGGCTCCCATGCTACCCGGCTCCGAAGGCTCTGAACCCCGTAAGTGGGTCAGAGAAGGAGCAATCGGGACAAAAAAGGGGGTCGAGCTCCCCCCCCAGGGGGGGGGGGAGGCAGGAGCACTCCCATCTGCAGCTGGGCCTGGAGGAACCTACGCATCATCCGGTCCATGTCTGCATCAGACAAGCTTCGGGCTGACCTAGAGGAGGCCACCGAGGCAGGCCGGGAGTGCTGCCTCGATGACCTCGAAGGCGGCGGGGTCTCCTCCTCCTCCGGGGAAAAACGTGGTGAATGGAGCCGGGAAGGAGAAGGCCCGGAGGCGCTGGGAGAAGCTATTTGCTTGGCCGGCGGGGCTGAGGAGGAAGACTCGGCCCGCCGCTTGTGGTGCTTCTCTTTTCTCATCTCCCTCCTAGCTTCCCTCTCCTCCTGGCCTGAGGTGGGAGGGTGAGTCCCGGCCAGGGGAGCAGGGATGGAAGGTGGTGCCACGGAGGGAGAGGATGACGAAGTCGAGTCCGGGGGCAACAGTCCCGCCAGAATCAACTTCGACTTCCTGTCCCTCAAAGCCCTGGGGTTGAAGGCTGCACAAATGGTGCAGCCTGAGGAGAGGTGGCCAACCCCAAGGCAGATAACACACCGAGTGTGGCCATCCGCTGGGGACAGTTTATGGCCACACTCAGTGCATTTAGAAAAGAAGGCTTTAGGGGCCTCAGACATGACTAGGGACAAAATTACACTAGGCCCAAAGACAGACACACCTTAACACACACGGGGGGCGCGGGGGGGGAAATTTAACTAAAATTAACTACAAAAACAGTTACCAACTGTAAACTGACTAAGGAGCAACACACTCACAATTTTTTACTGCTATAATAGAAAAATAAATGGATTTTTCTCACAAGAATGATCTACTCCCACGCCTAGAACTCGTTCAGAGCTGCTGACTGAACCGCGGCAAACGAGATCTGAGGTCAGAAAGGGATAGCAGGGGGTTATGGGTAAGAGGGAGGAGCTTGGAGCTCAGATCTTAGCTGTTTGAAGCTGCCGGCTCGGATCAGATATGGATCCGATACCCACAGGTTGATGGACAAATGAGGTTAACTACTTCAGATAGTAAGTTTTCCAACTTGTTCAGCAGAATGCATTAAATCCTGTAATTCTTTATTTTCCACACAGTCAGGAATCAACATCATTTTCTGTTTAAGCAGTCCAATAACATGTTGCTGATACTTTAACATATGAAACTGGAAGTTTAAAGCCCTAATGGCCAAAGTTGCAGAAGTGAAAACCTTCTTACTCCATCTATCCAGCGCCCTGGAGTCTCTATCAGAAGGGGTAGGATTTTTAGCAGTAGAAGCCTTAATGCCCTTGGGCCCCTGTGAAATAGTCTATGGATCTGCAATAGGATTTTTAAAAAGGAACTTGTGGGACCCTGTAGTATCTGTCAGATTTTCTGGGAGCAGGAGGCAGGGAATCAGGGGCCAAACTAGATTCCGAAAAAGCATCATCAACAATGTCTAGTACAGGAGGAATAGCTAAAGGCCTATGCTGAGGTAGGAGAAGGAAATCCCTAAGCCTCTTTTTTGAATCAGAAAAATCCTGGCTTTCCCAGTGGAAATGCTCCCTTAGAGTATGTAAGGTTTCCCCAAAAGAAAAATCCTCAGGAGGGGAAGCAGAGGGAATGGAGTCCACTGCATCAGAATCGTCATAAGTAGATAAGGGCAAATCCAGATCATCAGAAGAATCAGAAACAACAGAATCCTGATCAGAAAATTCATAATCAACTTCAGTCCTAGGCCACTTAGAAAGGGGGGGGGAGTTGGCTACCCCTGATTAGAGTTATTAGATCTCCAGCCATTCTTATCATTTGTTTTTTAGGCATAGCGGCCTGAGCATGTGGCCTGGGCTTTGGTTTTTTAGGCATGGATCGAGATTTAGGCCTAAGTAAAGAAGGAGGAGTCAGTTTAATATGCAAGTCCGTAGGCTTGAATACACCCTCAGAAGCCGGTGCCTGCACAGCGGCTCCGGACCTATCCAAGGTAGAGACATCCGCGGGTTTCATAGTTGAAACATCTCGCAGCATACCGGACTCCGAATGGGTCTCAGTAGAGGCCTGCAGATCAGAAGTAGTGGGTATGAGGGGCTGTGAAAGTGCCTCACTGAGTACCGGTGAACTGGTGACTGGCTTAGGAGAAGCGTCGTCTGCAGTTTTGGACCTCGGCGGCCTGTCTCTGTCTTTATCTTTGTGTTTTTTTCGGAATCCCGGTACACGGAGGGCTAACCGACATTTCTTGATAATTAAACCAAGAACCAAAATATTTAGAGGAGAAAATATACAGACGACGAATAGTGCGCTGATTAAATAAAGCACAAAATCGACAGCAAGGTACGTCGTGGTCAGGGCCTAGGCAAGGAATACAGTACGAATGAAAATCTTAATGAGGTATTTGCTTCCCACAAGTAATGCAATTATTAACTTTTACTGACACTGGAAAGGAGCAAGAAAAACCTTCCCCAACGGGGTACTTCGCTTTAGTTGAAGACTTCAGTTCTGAAACTCGAAAACGAAAATTTCAGGAGTTGGCCGACCGGCACTTGCGAACTGCTTCTGCTTCGGGCACCGCACAGCAAGAAAGACTGATGTAATGGCTTCGGCTGCATGTTTTATACCCCTGACGACCTGACGTCATGGAAGAAGGGACAGCAACCGACGCAGGACGCAATACTTTGTTAATCAGGCCAACTGAGGGCTACCTGCAAGCAGATAACCCAAATGTAATGACTGCAACAGTGAAACATGAAGAACATCAAAAAGAGGGTGAGGTTTGCTGCTCTATCATGCCCCTTTCTGTTAAGCTTGTAACTTTTCTGTAGTGGATCTTCTTTCCCTTTTGAGGTTTACTCTTATTTTGCTCACAAAGCAAGAGCCAGCCCTTACTCGGGAAGTTTCTGATAGACCCTGGAACAGAGGAATGAAAAAGATCTAACTGCACAGTTTTCTCCTTTTCTTCAGGCTTCTTAAACACTTTCTCCACAAAGGCTCTACAGAGAAGTTCCTTATTCAATAAGGCATCAAGGAGCTCTGTGCTCTCCCATGCTCTGGTGGAGAGGAGTCTTCAGCCTAGAAGGTCTCCTACCCACAGACCCTGCAGCGGTTGCCCTACAGGATGCATGAACTATCATATCCACATTTAATGGACTGCTTGGCAACCTGGATATGAAGGCTAAATATAAATTAAGAATCGCCCTTTTTATGCATTTGTTTTCTGTCCCCTCTACCCTCTGTCCCAACTGACCAAGAAGAGATTCCTGGAAGTTTTAACGCGAGTCTAGCAGCTAAAGGTCCTATTAAGCTAGGGTAGCAGAGATATATGATTTTTTCTAAAAATGACTATCCCACAAACTTCCTATCATTGGGAATGGGAATCCTGGACACAACCATATTTGATACCATTCTGCAATGCATGGAGACTGCTTTCCTCAAAGGTGGTGGGCTGACAGTCGGACTAAAAATCACATCATTTAGTACTTAGCATAAGCCAATTCTACCGCATTTGAATCCAAAAATAAGAAAATCCATCTGGAGAGAGAAGATTCACATCTTTTTAAGCAGAATGTTCCTCTGTGTGTGCGCATTCCTCAGAGAATGGTTGCTTGGAACTTAAAAAAAAAAAAAAATCATGAATTCCTGAACCAACCTGAAGAGATCTTGTGGAGGAGCCTAAAAGATGGAGGGGGTGCTAACTCAGCCCAGGTTGAGGGAAGCTGATCAATAACCTCCTAGGCCTTGATCTCATCTCCTTTGACCTCTTCCTCTTGTACAAACTGTGTAGGGATTTCACCCTATCCCGTTCTGATGGCAATGTGGGGATCTAATTCAGTGATCCACTGGGAGGACCCAGAAAGTACAGTTGTGTACACTTACCATAAATGTAGATGTTCGAGTGTATTCACTGTTGCATTCATCACCTGTGGGCTATCCCTGCTGTGGTAGCCCTCGGCCAGCCCGAATACCAGAGCCAATCTTTTTTGCATCAGCTGCTGTCTCTTGTAGGCTGACATCAGGTCATCAGTGCTATAAAGTAAGGCAGCTGACACCATTACATCAGTTTTTCTTGCCCTAACCAGTCAAAGGCCCAAGGAAATATGGCAAAGTGGTCCTGGTGGTTAAGAAACCACCCTAAGAAGCTTATGTCTCCCTAAGGAAAGAGGATATAAGGGGGAAGGAGGGAGGGAGGGAAACCAGGACTGCAACAGTGAATACACTCAAACATCTACATTTATGGTAAGTGTACACAACTGTTCATAGGTTCATAGATTAGTACCAGGCTAACTGCCCTTGCAAGCCATTTTAAGCCTAGCCAATTATCCCTTGTGAGACTCAAACCCTGCACCTTGTGCTTGTAAGGCAAACACCTTAACCATTAGGCCACCCTCTATGTTCTTCGTGTTTCACTGTTGCAGTCATCACCTGTGGGAGGATTCCCAAAGCTGAGGAGAGGGGTGGAAGGATAAGAGACCTAGGCATGGGTAAGCAAGAACTGCAGAAGGAAACCCTGCCCTAGCCTTAGAGAAGAGAGGAAGTTGGTAATGCTTTGTAAAGGCAGCTTCCAATATATCCCTGGTGGGAACTCCTCTGAGGAATGCTGTGGAAGTGGAGGCTGTCTTGGTGGAATGGGTACAAATCAACTTGGGGGGGGGGTGCTTCCCATGTAATCTCTAGCAGAAATGTATACAGTGTGATATCCATTTGTAAATGGTTTGCTTGGAAATGAGCTTCTCCTCTGCCCCTGGGGCAAAGCTGACAAGAAGTTAGTCTGTTTTCCTGAAGGGTTTAGTACGGTCCAGGTAGTATCTGGGCTGTCTGTGCACATCTAGTGAGTGCAGAATATTTTCACCCTTGTTTTGAGGGTTAGGGATGAAGGTGGGCAGATGAGTGGCCTGGTTGAGAGTCACATTAGATACCACCTTGGGCATAAAGGAGGGGTAAGTCCTAAGGGAGACCCGATCTGCATGGAAAATGATGAAGGGCTCAATGGCTATCAGTACCTGAAGTTCTGAAATCCTTCTGGCTGAGGTGACAGCTAGTAAGAAAGTAGTCTTCCAGGAGAGGTACTTCACTTCTGCTGAAGCAACAGGTTCAAAGGGTTGTAAGGTTAATTTTTCCAAAACATAATTCAGGTCTCAGGCTGGAATGGATGGCCTTCTGTGAGGTATGATATTAGAAGCCTCTCTGAAGAATTGTTTAATCAAAGGATGAGAGAACAGGGGCTGGTCTGTATCAAAATGAGCTGAAATGGCTGAGGCGTGGATTTTAACAGAAGAGAAGGCGAGGTCACTATTGAGTAACTCTGCTAGACAGTCCAGGATAACAGGGACAGAAGGTTGTGAGGAACTGGCCCCTCTGGACTGGCTCCAGGAGCAGAATCTTTTCCAATTCCCTGCGTAAGATTTTCTGGTGCTGGGCCTTCTGGTCTCTGTGATAATGTCTAGGACCTGTTTGCTTAGCAGGTGCCCCTTGCTTGCCTTTGGAGTATTAGCCATGCTGATAGTTTGAGAGTCTGCAAGTCTGGGTGCAGCATTCCCCCCCCACTTGAATCAAGAGGTTTGAGATCAGGGGAAGCTGCCTGGGAGGCTGTGACGTCAGGCTGCGCCGCAAGTGGTACCAATGCTGTCTGGGCCAATCTGGAGCAATGAGGATGGCCTTTGGTTCCTCCTCCATTATCTTGATCAGTACCTTGGGAATAAGAGGCAGGGGGGAATGCATACACGAAGAGGGAGTTCCAGGGGAAGGTCAAGGAATCCGCCTTCCATGCTAGGTGGTGATACTCCCAGGTATAGAATTTCTTTAGCTGGTGGTTCAGGTGCGAAGCAGAGAGACCCACTTCCAGGTTCCCTCTCCTGAGTGACTTGCAAAAAGATCTTTTTGTGGAGCTGCCATTCGTGGGGGTCCAGTAAGTTTCTGCTTAAGTGGTCTGCCAGGGTGTTGTTGATCCCTGGTAGTTATGGGCTATTAGGTGTAATCCCCATGGAGGAGGCAGTCAGCCAGAGGTTCATGGCTAGCCTGCATAGAGGGTAAAATTGGGTCCCTCCCTGTTTGTTGATGCACCACATTACTGTGGTGTTGTCTGTTTTGATAAGGAGAACCCCTGGCCTGAGATGGGGTTGGAAGGATGTCAGAGCATTTTGTACTGCCATCATTTCCTTCTGGCTGATCTGTAAGGGAAGGTCCTGGGCATCCCAAAGACTTTGGGTGCACCTGCCTTCCAGGTGAGCACTCCAAGCAATGTCTGAGGCGTCGGTGGTGATGGTCTGCCAGGTAGGGCAGAGGGTGAAGGAGAGACCCTTGTTCTTGGCACAGGCCCCTGCCCACCAGAGAAACTCTGCCCTTATACGGGAGATCAGAGGGGAGAGAGGTCTCTAGAGGCTGTGAGTGTCGACACCAAAGGTTCTTTAGATACCACTGAAGCTTCCTCATGTAAAGCCTGGCCAGAGGAATTAGAAGGATGCAAGATGTCATGTAAGGCTTGCAGGAACTCCCTCGCCACGAGGTGACTTTTGGATACCAGATGCGTAAAGTAGAGAGGCAGGAAGCTCTGCTTTTCTGGGATAGGAAGGCCATTTGGGATGCAGAAGTCCAGCAGTGTCCCCAGGAAAATGATCCTCCTGGACGGTGTTAGCTTTGACTTCTTTGCGTTGATGGTGAATACCAACAAAGTTAGCAGGGTTTTGATAAAACAGAGGTCCTGGAGCAGCTTTTATCTGCACTCTGCCTGAATGAGGCAGTTGTCCAGATAAGAGTAAATCTGAATATTTCAAAAACAACGATCATCAAGGTATGGTCAAAAATTTAATAAAAAACAG
Organism: Protopterus annectens; assembly: GCF_019279795.1. NCBI lineage: Eukaryota > Metazoa > Chordata > Ceratodontiformes > Protopteridae > Protopterus > Protopterus annectens. The sequence goes on from NC_056729.1 coordinate 965,015,543, forward strand.
CAAATAATCTCACAGTGGCATAAAAAAAATAAACACTCTAGCGCCTTGGCTTCACATAAGCCTTCAAGGAGTGCTTTCATTACAAAAAACATTAACCTTATATGTTAAGAAAAAATTGCTTGGTGATGAAATAAAAATGGCATATTTTTACTGTTTGCCCAAAGTACACAAAAGTGTGATGAATAGACCAGGAAGACCAATTGTGTCTGCTAGAAAATATTTCTTACACAATTTGGGAGTGGTGTTGCATAAATGCTTGGTAAAAGAAGTTATTCAGCTTCCATCTTACATAAAAAATTCATTTGATTTTTTTGCAAAAAATTAAAGGGATGAAGTGGAAGCAAGAGATGTACTCGATAACAGCTGATGTAAAAAGTTTATACACTAATATAAAACATATTTATGGGATGGAAGCTCTCAATATCTACTTAGGTGATAGTCCATTACCACATATCATGGATTTGGCAAAATTTAGTTTAGAAAATATTTTTTCTGTTTCGAAGATGATAAGACGATGGGTTCCTTATTCGCACCTATGTATGCAAATTTATTTATGGGGAGGTTCGAGACAGAAAATATTTATACCGATCCATTTTATAAAAAAAAAAACATGTCAAGTCCTACTTTAGATTTATAGATGACTTGATATTTCTTTGTGATTGTGGTATGGAAAGTGCTTTAGATTTTATATCAGAACTACAAAGAAATAGATTTTCTATACAATTTGATGGGTTAAGTTCGCACCTGAACCCTGCATCTTGACATCACCTTAGAAATGATAGTTAGAAGGAATAAGGACAAATTTACATAGAAAATTTGGTGTAGTTAACCAGTTTATGATGGGCAATAACGGTCATCCAAAACATACTATGGACTCTTTACCATATGGGGAATTTTTAAGAATCTCAAGAATATGTAATAATAATTATAATTTTGAACAAGAGTTACAAAGTACAGTTACGTACACTTACCATAAATGTAGATGTCCGAGTGTATTCACTGTTGCAGTCATTACATCTGGGTAATCTGCTGGCAGGTTGCCCTCAGTTGGCCTGAATAACAAAGTCTTGGGTCCTGCGTCGGTTGCTGTCTCCTCTTCCATGACGTCAGGTCATCAGGGGTATAAAACATGCAGCTGAAGCCATTTTATTCAGTTTTTCTTGCCCCAGATGTCAGGTGCCCGCCAAATGGGGAGCAAAAATATATATCTAAATAAACATGTAAATATATAAATGCACTTTTAGAAACATAAACTTTACCTTCGACTAAAAGCAAATACACCACAAAGGCTTATGAGTATAGTGAAGGAAAGAAAAAGTATAGAAAGGGGGATGGCGGGTGGGTAACCTGGACTGCAACAGTGAATACACTCGAACATCTACATTTATGGTAAGTGTATACAACTATACTATGTTCTTCGTGTTTCACTGTTGTAGTCATTACATTTGGGTAGAATCCCAAAGCTATGGATGGGAGGATGGAACTAAACAGCATTAGGAGCGGCTATAAGGCCCTGCAGGACTGCAGTGGCAAAGCCTGCCCTGGATTTAGAGGAGAGAGGTAAATGATAATGCTTTGTGCAGGTATGAACAGAGCTCCAAGTAGCAGTGTCTAGAATGTCTTTGGTTGGTACCCCTCTGAGAAAAGCTGCTGAAGTAGAGGCAGCCCTGGTGGAATGTGATCTGATCCCCTTGGGCACAGGTTTACCATGGTGCAAATAGCAGAAACGAATGCAGTGCTTATCCATTTAGAAATAGTCTGCTTTGATATAGCCTTCCCCTCTGATCCTGCAGCAAATGCTACCAGTAGTTGCTCAGACTTTCTTAGGGATTTGGTCCTGTTTAAGTAAAATCTTAGTTGTCTGTGTACATCCAATGAATGCAGAATCCGCTCCCCCTTGTTCTGTGGATTTGGGTAAAATGTTGGCAGGTGAATTGTCTGGTTAAGAGCCACACTGGACACCACCTTAGGCATAAAAGCAGGATTGGTCCTGAGGGCCACCCTGTCCAGGTAAAATATAATGCAAGGCTCCACTGCCATGAGAGCCTGTAGTTCTGAAACCCTTCTTGCTGAAGTGACTGCCAAGAGAAAAGCTGTTTTCCCAAGATAGAAATTTTATATCTGCAGTTGCTGCTGGTTCAAAAGGAGGCAGGGTGAGTTTTTCCAGCACAAAATCGAGGTCCCATGCAGGAGTTGGTGCTCTCCTGGGAGGCCTTAAATTCCTGGCCCCTCTAAGATATTGTTTAAGCAGTGGATGAGAAAAGAGGGGAGGATCTGTGTTGTAATGAACCGAGATGGCAGAGGCATTGATTTTTATTGAAGAAAAAGATAGGCCCTTGTCAAGCATCTCAGTTAAGTATTGTAAAATCTGAGGAATATTGGGCTTTGCTGTGTCTGTTCCTTGTGCTTTGTTCCAAGCACAGAATCTCTTCCATTTATCAGTATAAGGCCTTCTGGCTTCCAAAATGACATCCATCACAGACTTACTGAGAGGTGTGGTTTGAATAATTAGTTGATAAGCCATGCTGCAAGATTCAGAGTTTGGAGCTGAGTGTGCAGAATTTGATAGTTCTGCTGAGATAGTAGATGAGGTATTTGAGGCAAGTACCATGGAGGAAGGTGTGACATATTCCTTAGAAGCGGGTACCAGTGCTGGCGAGGCCAGTCCGGAGCAATTAGGATAATTTTTGGTTCTTCCTGTCTGACTTTTAGTAAGACCTCGGAAAGTAGAGGCAGAGGGGGAAAAGCATAGACTGATGGGTTTTTCCAGCTGAAGGATAGAGCATCCACTTTCCATGCTTTTTTGTGATGAGTTCTTGTGCAGAATTTGTCCAAATTATAATTTTGGGGAGAGACAAATAGATCTAAGTTTGGGCTCCCCCATTTCAGTGTTAACATGCTGAAGATTTGTGGATCCAGTTTCCATTTGTGCGGGTCCATACGATTTCTGCTTAGGTCGTCTGCCAGAGTGTTTTGCTTTCCTGGCAGGAATTGAGCTTGAAGGTGTATTTGGTAAGTCAAGGCTGTGTTCCACAAGGCCATGGCTAGTCTGCAAAGGGGGTAGAAATGTGTACCCCCCTGCTTGTTTATGTACCACATAACTTGTGGTGTTGTCCGTCTTTATCAGTAGATGTCCTGGATGAAGGCTGCCAGAGCATTCTGAACAGCTAGCCTTTCTTCCTGGATGATATGCAGATGCATTTGGTTTGGGCTCCATTTGCCCTGAATGCATCTTCCTGCCAGGTGGGCCCCCCCAAGCATAGTCTGATGCGTTTGTAGTTAGAGTTTGGGTGGAAGGGGGTAGAGTGAATGACAGTCCCTTGTTTTGGTGACATGTCTCTGCCCACCAAAGAAACTTCTGTTGTATGCAGGGAATGAGAGGGATCATTGTTTCCAGGCAGTGACAATGTTGACTCCATAAACTTTTTAGGTACCATTGAAGTTTCCTCATATGCAGTCTCGCATACGGAATTAGTAGACTGCAGGATGCCACGAACCCCAAAGCCTGCAGAATTTGTTTTGCAGACAACTGGGTTTTTGTTGCCATTTGTTTGTCTGACGTGAGTTAAGCCATCTGGGCAGTTGTATTCAAGCTTGCACCCAGGAATTTAATTATTTGAGAGGGTACCAATTGTGATTTCTTTTTGTTTATGGTGTACCCTAGGCATGCTAGAAGCCTTTTTACAAACGCCAGATGTTGAAGAAGAGTGTCCTTGTCCTCTGCTTGAATGAGACAATCGGCCAGATAAGGATCAATTTGAATGTTTCTTTGTCTGCAGAATGCAATTAATGGTGCCAGGCACTTTGTAAAGACCCTGGGCGCAGTAAATAAGCCAAAGGGCAGTGCAGAGAATTGATAATGCAAAAAGCCTGCTTTGAAGCGGAGGTATCTTCGCAGGATTCCCTTATTGGGATATGCAGGTATGCCACTTTTAAGTCTAGAGTTACTAACCAAGCATTCTTGCCTAGCATAGGCAGAAGCTGTTGTAGTCAGCATTTTGAATTTTGGAATGTCCAGGAACGTGTTCAGAATCAATAAGTCCAGTACTGGACGCCATGAATTGTCTTTTCTGGGTACCAGGAAAAGTCTTGAATAAAAACCTTGTCCTTTTTCCTTTTCTGGTACCGGATGAATAGCCCCCATATCCATGAGGGACATGACTTGTTTCTGGGCCTCTGCCCACTGGTTTTGTAGCAGATCCGGCCATCTGTCTGGAACTGGCAGAGTATGGAAATTAAATCTGTACCCCTGGGATACTATGTTTAATACCCACTTGTCCTGAGTAATTAACTGCCAATTTTGAGCATGAAGTGCTAGTTTCCCCCCCCAAGGGGGCTACCAAAAGTAAGTGCTTGGAGATGGTAGAGGAAAGTCATTGAGACTGCTTACTGTAGGGTTGTGCTTCGTTTCCTCCAGATTTGGAGGTGGAGGCACCCCATTGCTTTGACCCTGATCAAGGTAATTAAATCCTCAGCCATTTTGATCATCTGTTTTTAGGCATAGGGGCCTGAGCACGTGGCTCAAGCATCAGTTTTTTAGACATAAAAGTTGTTTTTGACCTTGTTTTTGTTGCTGGTGCAGGTTTAATATAAAAATGTTGAGGCCGGAAAACACCCTCAGAAGCCGGTGCCTACTCAGCGGCTCCGGACCCATCCAAGGGAGAGACATCCGCGGGTTCAACAGAATCTCGCGGCATACCAGACTCCGAATGGGTCTCAGTAGAGACCTGAGAGTCAAAAGTAGCAGGGGCTGCGAAAGCGCCTCACTGAGTATCGGCAAACCGGCGACTGGCTTAGGAGAAGCTTTGCCGTCGGTTTTGGACCTCGACGGTCTGTCTCTGTCTTTTTCCTTGCGTTTTTGTGAACTCCGGTAGTCGGACTGCTAACCGACGACATTTCAAGATAGTTAAATCTTGAACCAAAATATTTAGAAGCAAAAATATACTGACGCTTAATAGTGCGTTGGCTAAATCTAGCACAAAACTGACAGCAAGGCACGTTGTGATCAGGGCCAGGCAAGGAATACAGTATAAATGAAAATCCTTATGAGGTATTTGCTTCCCACAAGTAATGCAATTATTAACTTTTACTGACATCGGTAAGGAGCAAGAAAAAGTTTCCCCAATGGGGTACTTAGCTTTAGTTTGAAGACTTTGGTTCTGAAACTCGAATACGGAAATTTCAGGAGTCTGCCGACCGGCACTTGCAAACTGCTTCTCCTTCGGGCACCGCGCGGCAAAAAAGACTGAATAAAATGGCGTTGGCTGCATGTTTTATACCCCTGACGACCTGACGTCATGGAAGAGGAAAGAGCAACTGACGCAGGCCCCAAGACTATGTTATTCAGGCAGACTGAGTGCAACCTGCCAGCAGATTACCCAGATGTAATGACTGCAACAGTGAAACACGTAGGACATCATACAGTGGATACGTTCATAAAAAGGAAATATGATAGTAATTGAGATAAGTGTTAATAAAATTAAGAGAGAAAGATATGGTAAAAGGAATGCAAAATGTGGGACTTTACCCTATGGGGATAAGAAAGATAACAGAAAATATTTTTTTTCATAGTTATGACTTATAATATTTTGAGTGATAGTGTAAAACAAATGACTGGATGCTATTGGAAAATTTGTCCAGATTTCGTGACTTAGAAGGATTGGTACAACAAGTTTGTTTTTTACATACCAAAAAGGAAAGAGTGAGAGACATGTTAGTGCATACTAAATTTAAAAAACCTAATGCCAGCTTGCCATGACAGCTTCAGATGAAAGGAACAAGACCATGTGGGGGAGTGCACAGGATGTGAATATGTAGTGCAGACTTTTTCTAAAATTAACAACATTAATTTCCAGACAGTAGGGGAATATCAATATACTACTAGGAAGGTGATGTATGCTATTAAGTGTAGTTGTGAAAAATACTACATAGGTCAAACTAAACGTATGTTTAAAAGAAGATTATTAGAACATTATAAGGCAAGGAAAAATGGAAAGTCCTTTAGCTCAACTTTTTAAAACAGTACCACAACAGTAGTTGTGTAGGCTTAAAAGCCACTATTTTAGAACATATAGAAGGAGAAAGACAGTGAATATGTTAGAAACCTGTTATTGTATAAGGAAACACTTTTCATTTTAAAATATAGGTTCATAGGTTCCCATTAGTTTGTTGCCTCTGTCCAGCAGTTACGATCTCCCATCCACAGGTCTAGATTATGTCAGGCACATGTCACCTCTGAGCAGACGGTATGTGACTGAATAGAGCTGGAGTTTCTTCAATCTGGAAGCATATGACAGATTTGGAGTCCCTTTATCCCTTTTGGTGAACTTTTGGGGTCTCTCTCCATTGCTGCAGATGTCGGGTGAGATACATCCCTAATGGGGGCATTGTACTGATCATTGGTCTGATAAACCACTTTAGCAATGTGAGTGTCCCTGATAACCTCTTCTGTGCTTAGTGGATTGCCACCTATATGGTAGCTTGGGGTTACCTTGTTTTGGCCATGGCTCTGGCACCAGCTATCTGTTTCCGTGAGTCCCTTCTGAAGGATATCAGTGTCCGATGCACTTTCCACTATGGCCAGTTTGCAGTCATCTGCAAACTTTGTCAGAGAAGTAGATGCCAAACAATAGGGGCCAAGGGACCGAGCCTGTGGGACACCACTTGTCTGACACAGCGCCAGCAACTCTAACCCTGTGGGTTCTGTCCACCCATCTTGTGACATATGGGTTTACATTTTGCAAGGTCAAGGTAGGCTGTATGGACTGCCTTTCCCTCATCAATGGCCTTGGTGACTAAAAGGCATGATCTTCCCTTGACAAAGGGTCCAATGTCTGCAAGTCCCCTATATCTTTGTTTATGAGCTCCATTATGATCCTCTCCATAGCTTTGCAGACTAGACTTGTTTGGGCACGATCCTGTGGTAAGGCTGAGATTAAACAGCCCATTAATGCTGTGTTTTTAGCTTTAGAGAGCAGCTTTCACCTGCCATTTGAGATGTCCGGGAGGCTACACTCGGCTGGGATAGTTATCTCTCCTTTAGGGGAGAGGGTGAGTTTGCACTGAACCTGTCTGCCAGTATGTTGGCAATGTCTGTGGGTTCAGTGATTTTGTATCATTTTGGACTAATTCTGAGCATATCTGTGAGTTTCCACCCAGGTTCCTAACATAGCTGAAAAAGGCCTTATGATTGTCCTTTGAATCCATGGCAATTTTTCTCTCAAAATTGGCCTTAGTTGATTTTATGAGTGCTCGATTATTTTTACTAATAATGATCAGGGTGACTTCCTTTATGGATTTTGTTCTATCATGTAATAGCTTTCTCCTCTTATTGTAAAGTTTGTTAATGGCTGGGGTCCACCAGACTGGACGCTTGCCCTTTGTGGAAAGAGTCTTGGTTTTATTTGGGATTGCCTGATCCATGCAGTCCTGGAGGTGTTCATAGAAGGCATTTGTAAGGGCTTCCGCAGCTTGGGTTGTGGTTTCCTCTGACTCAGGGGCCTTGAAGGATACCACACCAGTCTTGAGTAGTGTGAAGTTTGCTTTAGAGAAGTTCTTCACTATGGTCTTTTGTTTGGGGTGGGGCGGATGTGGATTTCCAGTGAGATTAGTTTATGATCAGATCTCACCAATGAGGGATATTGTGGAGCATTTTGTTATTACACAGTGTCTGAATACAGACTGCTGTTGGAAGTGTGTTATTTAATTAAGTGGAAATGTATCTTTAAGAATTTTAACAAGTGTATAGTTAGCGATTTAATTGGCAACTGTGAGTATGTAAGGTTAATGTTTTTTGTAATGAAAGTACTCCTTGAAGGCTTACGTGAAGCCGAGGTACTAGAGTGCTTATTTGTTTTGTGCCACTGTGAGATTATTTGCTGTTTTTTTTATTAAATCTTGACCATACCTTGACGTTCACTGTTTTTGAGATAATTTTCCTTGTTGTCAAGAGTAAATCTGTATATTTCTCTGTCTGCAAAATGCTATGGCCAGGGCCAAACATATGGTGAATACCCTGGGAGCAGTAGATCAGCCAAAGGGAAGCACAGAGAACTGAAAGAGTTGTGAGCCTGCACTGAAGCATAGGAATTTCCTGCAGGATTCCCTTATGGGGAAGTGGAGGTGGGCATCTTTTAGGTCTAGGGTCACTAATTAGTCCTTTTTTGTCAGCATTGGCAACAGCTGCTGCAAGGTTAGCATTTCCAATTTGGGGACCACCAGGGAGGTGTTCAGAATGGACAGATCCAGAATGGGGCGCCAACTGCCCTCCTTTCTGGGAACAAGGAACAGCCTGGAATAAAAGCTTTTGCCAGTTTGATCTGTGGGAACAGGTTCTACTGCCCCCTGGGTTATGAGAGTTTTGACTTGTTCTAATGCCTCTGCCCACTGATTTGGAGGCAAGTCTGGGTACCTTCTGGGAATTGGGAGTTCATTGAAAGTGAATTTGTATTCCTGAAAAATGATCTTTAAGACCCATTGGTCCTTTGTTACAGACAGCCAATTATCTTTGCAGATGGACAGCTTTCCACCTAGCTTTTGGTGGGTGAAAGGAGGGCAGAGGGCGAAGTGGGAGTCATTGAGGGTTTTTGCCATAGAGGGATGGCTTAGAAAGTACAGTTTTGTACCTACCATAAATGTAGATGTCCGATAGGTATGCATCTGCAGTCCTAACATATGGGTTGTCCTGCCTCAGGCAGCCCTTCGGTCGGCCGGATTCCAAAGTCTGGGTCTGGCCTCGGCTGATGTCGCACTTCACCCGACGTCATAGCTGCTGTTTATTGGGTATAAAGGCATCAGCCGACGCCATTTTCCTCAGTGTTTCTTGCCCCAGATGCCAGGTGCCCTCTAGGAAGGCTAAATTTGGATAAATGCAAATAATTCCAAACAGTAGAGAACAAACAATATAAAAATATATATATATTATTATATATATTTTAACAAATGTAAAATAAATAAATAAATATATACATATATACAAACAAATACACCATAATAGATTCCCCCAGCTAGCTAAAAGAGGGGTAAATACCCTAGGAATACCACAGAGGGGAAGGAGGGTGGGTAATCCTGACTGCAGATGCATACCTATCGGACATCTACATTTATGGTAGGTACAAAACTGTACTATGTCCTTCAAGGATGCATCTGCAGTCCTAACATATGGGTAAAATACCATAGCCAAACTGGGGGAGGAGGCACTAAGATAAAGATGGTGTAGTTAAGATCCCTTGCAAAACAGCAGTTGCAAAACCTGCTCGGGATCTAGAGTATAAGGGAAGATTATAATGCTTGGCAAATGTATGCACGGAGCTCCAAGTAGCAGCTTCTAAAATGTCTTTGGTAGCCACTCCTCGTAGGAAAGCTGTAGTGGTGGCTGTAGCTCTTGTGGAATGAGGTCTGATATTTTCAGGAGTTGTCTTTCCATGAAAAGAGTAGCAAAATTGAATGCAATTTCCTATCCATTTTGAGATTGTCTGTTTTGAAATTGCTTTTCCTTGCATTCCTGTTGCATATGCTACCAGAAGCTGGTCAGTTTTTCTGCTGGTCTTAGTTCTGTCCAGATAGTAGCGTAATTGTCTGTGCACATCCAAGGTATGTAGCAGTCTTTCCCCCTGTTCTGTGGGTTGGGGAAGAATGTAGGTAAATGAATCGCTTGGTTCAAAGATACTCTGGAGACCACTTTTGGCATAAAGGTAGGGTTAGTTCTCAGAGACCCTGTCCTGATGGAAGATAAGGAAGGGTTGTACTGCCATTAATGCCTGTAACTCAGATACCCTTCTTGCTGAAGTGAATGCTAGCAGGAAAGCAGTTTTCCAAGACAAGAACTGTAATTCTGCTGTTGCTGCTGGTTCAAAAGGGGGAAGTGTTAACTTTTCCAGCACAAAGTTGAGATCCCATGTAGGTAAAGGTGGTTTCCTTGGAGGTTTTACATTTTTGATTCCTCTCAAGAACTACCTGAGTAGAGGATGAGAGAAGACAGGAGGATCCATGTTGTATTCTGCTGAAATTGCTGATGCATGAATCTTAATGGAGGAGTAAGACAGGCCATTGTGGAACAGTTCTGCTAAATATTCCAGGATGTGTGCTATGTTTGCCAATGAGACATTTTCTCCCTTTGCTGTACTCCAAATGAGGTATCTTTTCCACTTGGCTGAATAAGTCTTCCTTGTGGAGGGTCTGCGTGCCTCCAGGATAATGTCTTTAACCCTCTGAGATAAACCTGGGTTATTTTGTTTTATGCAATATTCCAAGCAGCTAGCTGCAGTGTTTTCAAGTTTGGATGTAGGATCTTGTAGTTGTCCTGTGTTAGAAGTAAGGGACATAGAGGTAGAGACCATGCGTGTGTCCGAGACATGCTTCTCAATAGCGGGCACCAATGTTGCCTTGGCCAGTCTGGAGCTATCAGGATTACCCTTGGCTGATCTTCTCTGATCTTCAGTAGAACTTTGTACATCAAGGGAAGAGGTGGAAATGCATATGCTGTCAGGTTTTTCCAGCTGAAGGAAAGGGAGTCCACCCTCCAAGCAAGTGGGTGGTATGCTCTTGTGCAGAATTTCTTCAATTGGTGGTTGTGTGGGGAGGCGAACAGGTCTATCTCTGGTAGTCCCCATTTCTTTGTTATGGCTTTGAAGATATCTGGATGCAGCATCCATTCGTGAGCATCCGTGGTAGTTCTGCTTAAGGTGTCTGCTAGAGAATTTTCTTTTCCTGGTAAAAATCTGGCCTGAAGTTGAATGTTGAGATTCAGGGCCACATTCCACAGGTCCATTGCCATCCGGCATAGAGGATATGAATGTGTACCTCCCTGTTTGTTGATGTACCACATGACTGTGGTATTGTCCGTCCTTATCAGCAGATGACCCTGTTGAAGGAGTGGTCTGAATGCCTGGATCGCATGTTTCACTGCCAGCATCTCCTTTAGATTTATGTGTAGATTCAGCTGGTCTTGGGTCCATAGGCCTTGTATACACTTGTCCACCATGTGTGCCCCCCATCCTAGGTCTGAGGCATCCGTGATGATGGTCTGGCTTGGATGAGGTTCGTGGAAAGGCAAGCCTCTGTTCAACTGACAGGCCTGAGCCCACCACAGGAATTCTTGCTTCAGGCATGGAATTATTGGAATCTGGGCTTCTAGACTGTGCTTGTGTTTAGACCATACATTCCTTAGGTACCATTGTAGCTTTCTCATATGCAGCCTGGCATGTGGAACCAATATTATGCAGGATACCATGTAGCCCAGGGCTTGCAGGACTTTCCTTGCAGTAAGCCGAGTTTGTGTTGTTAATGTCATGAAGTAGACTGGTAGTTGCTTTTGTTTTTCTTCTGTGAGAAATGCCATCTGAGTTGATGTATCCAGTTCTGCACCCAAGAATGTTATCCTTTGGGATGGTACTAGTCTTGACTTTTGCATGTTGACTGTGTATCCCAAGGCTTGCAACAGCTATATGACATTTTCCAAATCTTTTGTTAATTTTGCCTTATTGTCCGCTTGTATTAGGCAGTCGTCCAGGTATGGGTAAATTTGAATTCCCTGAAGCCTGCAATGAGCAATTACTGATGCCAGGCATTTCGTGAATACTCTGGGCGTAGTAGATAAGCCAAATGGCAATGCTGAGAATTGATAATGCTCTGATCCTGCAAGAAATCTGAGGTGCCTTCTGCAATCTGGTCGTATAGGGACGTGCAGGTATGCCTCCTTGAGATCTAGAGTCACCAGCCAAGACTCCTTGCCCAGCATGGGAAGAAGCTGCTGGAGGGTCAGCATTTTGAATTTTGGAACAATGAGGTATGTGTTGAGTGCGGACAAGTCTAGAATAGGTCTCCATTGATTTTCTTTTCTTGGTACAAGGAAAAGCCTGGAGTAAAATCCTTGGCCTTGTTCCATAGGTGGTACCTCTTCTATAGCTCTCATCCTTAGTAAGTTGTTGATTTGTCTTAGAGCGTCTGTTATTTGGCTTGGTGGTAGGTTTGGCATTCCTCTCTTTTGGTAGAGTGTGGAAGTGAAACCTGTAGCCCTTGTCTATTGTTTGTAAAGTCCATTTGTCTCCTGTAATGTAATGCCAGTTGTCGGAAAATAAGGCTAGCTTTCCGCCCAAGGGTGCTTCCAGTTGTTCCCTGGTAGGCGGAACTAGAGCCAAGTCATTGTGTCTGCCCTGTGGAAGTGGTTGTAGTTGGATCTGTGGCAGTACTTCTCTGGTTGGTAGGTTGCCACTGACGCCCCTGTAGGCACCCCTAGATTGACCTCTGCCTCTGGGGCGTCTATTTCTGCCTCTCTGCGCTCTGGAGTTGTCTGGAAAGGACCAATTCTTCGAAGGCCAATTTCTGCTAAACCTTGGAGGTTGGACCTGTAAGAAATCCTTGACTGTTTGGACAGATTTTGCTTTTTCTTCCACCTTCTTTAGAACCTCCTGTGCAGGGGAGCCAAACAAACTTTGTTTCTCCATGGGAGCATCTAGGAGTTTTGACTTAACATGATCTGGTAAGGATTGTTCTTTTAACCAGGCATGCCTTCGAATCACTGTTCCAGTCATAGCTGATCTAAAGGAAGCCTCCAGTGCATCATAGCCACATTTTAAGAAATGGTTACTGACCTGCTGAGAGTTATGTACCAAATCCTGAAGAGACTTGCGGTCTAAAGGTTCAGGAGAAGACAGTTTTTTTATTTAACCGGTCTAACAAAAATTCCTGGTACTGAATCATGTGAAATTGATAGTTCAAGGCCCTGGCCGAAAGAGTAGCAGAAGTATAAACCTTTTTACGCCATCTCTCTAATGCTCTAGATTCCTTTTCAGAGGGAAGAGGGTTTTTGGCAGAGGCAGCTGTGAAATGGTTTCAGGGTCTGCAACAGGAGCTTTATACAAATGGTAATGAGTGTCCGGGACCCTGTAATATCTGTCTGGCTTGGCAGGGGCCGGAGGAAGAGAATCAGGGGCAGTACAGGCATCATTATATGCATCATCAACAACTGTTAGCACTGGCGGAATGGCTAAAGGCCTATGCTGTGGTAAGTGTAAAAAGGTCCTTAGCCTTTTCCTTGAATCTGAAAAATCCTGGCCCTGCCATTGGAAGTGTTCCCTCATAGCATGCAAGGTTTCCCCAAAGGAAAATTCTTCAGGAGGAGAAGCAGAAGGAATGGAGTCTTCTGCATCAGAATCCTCATAAGGAGAATATGGGCCTTCGTGAGGGTCTGAAATGTCTGAGTCATCCGAGGAATAATCTGTAGAGACAGGTTCCGGGGGTTTAGTCCTAGGCCTCTTGTCTGGAGGGGGCTGAGAGGCCCTGTCTGGGTGAGGTTGGGATCCCCTGATCAAAGAAATGAGATCCTCAGCCAGGCTGAGTATTTGGGAACTAGAGGTAGGCCTATGTGAAGGAGTTTTAGCAGGTAAGGCCTTAGAAGATTTAGCTGCTTTAGCCCTGGCAAAAGCCTTGATAGACATAGAAGCAGGGGGTCTAGCAGCCCCACGTGCAGGGGTAGATATGTCTAAAGGAATAGTATCTGACAAATCCTGGGTGCCTGCTTCTGTAGCAGTAAATTCAGTAGCAGATTCAGCCATGCTCTGTGAGGCCTCGGCTATCGGAGGCATGCTTTTGGCCGAAGGAAGAACCGGGGGCTCGGTTTCAGCCGAAACCGAGGCACTCGAGGTTGGCCTAACCGTGGTTTCAGCCGAAACCGCGAACCGCAAATGTCGGTCCTTTTCCTTGCGCTTTTTAGCTAATTGAGTAGTCGGAGTCTCCGACGGCATTTTGTATGCAAAAGCGGGACCAAAAAACTCCTCTGCAAACTCCGACCGACGTCTAAGTGTCCGTCGGTTGAAGGAAGCACAGGCTAGACAAGCTGATACGTCGTGGTCTGGGCCTAAGCAAGGAAGGCAGTAAAAGTGGAAATCCTTATGAGGTATTTGTTTCCCACAAGTTAAACAATTATTTACTTTGTCTGACATCGGCTGAGGCAGAAAGAGTCCCCAACGGGGTACTTAGCTTTTTAGAAGTCTTCGGTAGTAGAAATCTCTGGATCTGACCGACCGGCACTTGCGAACAGCTTCTGCTTTGGGCACCACGCGGCAAGAAAGACTGAGGAAAATGGCGTCGGCTGATGCCTTTATACCCAATAAACAGCAGCTATGACGTCGGGTGAAGTGCGACATCAGCCGAGGCCAGACCCAGACTTTGGAATCCGGCCGACCGAAGGGCTGCCTGAGGCAGGACAACCCATATGTTAGGACTGCAGATGCATCCTTGAAGGACATCTGCCTTAGGGGCGGAAGTGGTCCACTGTTTGATTCTCTGCTGTCCCTGTAATAGGGGCCTGAGTGGTCTGTCCCTGCAGGAATTATCTTGTCCCTGTCTGCTATGTGCAAGAAAAGACCAGTGCTAAGAGGGAAAATTCCTGCTGAATCTAGGAGGTTGAACCTGAAAGAAATCTTTTACTGTTTGCATAGATTTTGCTTTGTCTTCCATCTTTTTAAGTACCTCTTCTACTTTTTTTCCAAACAAGCGGTCTTTATCAAAGGATGCATCAATTAATTTAGACTTGACATGATCAGGGAGAGGTTGTTCCTTCAACCATGCAGGTCTCCTAATGACAGATCCAGACACTGCTGCCCTGCTACAGGTTTCTAGTGCATCATATCCACACTGTAAAGAGCGTTTTGCCACTTCACAAATAGAGTGCAGTAAATCTGCTAACTTTTTAGAATTGGCACAGTCAGGAAAGGTAGAAATCATTTGCTTTACTAGTTCCAAAGTGTGTTTAATTTAACATATGGAACTGCCAGTTGAGTGCTCTGACAGCTAAGGTTGCAGAGGTGCAAACTATTTTTTACCCAATCTGTCCACAGCTCTGGCATCCTTGTCAGGAGTAGGATTCTTTACAGAACTAGCCCTAGCTCCTTTAGGTCCCTGTGTGATGACCTCTGGGTCTGCAGCAGGATTTTTGTACAGGTATTTGTGAGAATCCGGTACTCTGCAGTACCTGTCAGGTTTACTGGGAGCAGATGGGAGGATGTCAGAAGCTAAATTGGATTCATGGAAAACATCATCCACCACTTCTAAGATGGGGGGATGGCCAGGGGTCTGTGCTGGGGCAAGGTCTAGAAACTTTTTTAGCCTTTTCTTAGACTGAAGGAAGTCCTGAGATTCCCAGTGGAAATGTTCCCTGAGGGTGTGAAGGGTTTCTCCAAAGAAAAGGTCTTCTGGTGGGGAGGCAGAAGGAATGGATTCCTCTACATCTGAATCCTCATAAGCAGTCAGAGGTTGTTGTTCCTCTTCAAAATCTGAATAATCAGATTCCTCAGAATCCTGCTCTGTCATTAGTTCAGGAGAAGGGTGTCTTTCCCTTTTAGAAGTTGTGGCCTGACTGCCCCTGATAAGGGAGATAAGATCCTCCGCCATCTTAAGCATTTGGGCCTGGGGTGGTGAAGCAGGAGTAAGATGGTGGCTAGAGGTAGATTTTCTAGGAGTGGCCTGGCTTCTAGGCCTAAGAATATCCATCCGTCTGAGAGAAATGGTAGTCGGGTGAGAAGACGTCTGTTTCTGTCTAGAATCGGTAGTGCAAAAGGCCTCCTTGGAAGCCGGTGCCTGTGTCTTGGCTCCGGACCCAACCGAGGCAGAGACAATCAAAGGCTCAGAAGATGAAGATTTCTGTGGCATACCGGACTCCGAAAGGGTCTTGGTAGAGGCCTGCATAGATATCATATCAGGCATCAGGGGCTCCAAAAGCGCCTCACTGAATTCCGGAGAACGGACAACCTGCTTAGCAGTAGAGTCGTCGGAAGGCTTAGCCTTGTGTGGTCTGTCTCTATTTTTATCCCTACATTTTTTCGGAATGTCTACGGACTGTTGGCTGACGGATGCCATTTGTGAAGACGGAGGATGAAAATACCAGTCTACAAAAAGAGCTCTACGATGAATAGTTCTCGTGTTAAAGAGGGCATAGAACCGGCAACGGGAGATGTTGTGGTCTGGGCCTAAACAAGTGACACAGTATGAATGGAAGTCTTGGTGTGGGATCTGCTTTCCACAAGCGAGACAATTGTTAACTTTCTCAGACATCGGTTAGTGCAAGAAAAAAGGATCCCCAACAGGGTATTTAGCTTTAGACATTTTCAGCTGTGATCCAAGCTCTGGTAGTGACCGACCGGCACACTTGTGAACTGCTTCTGCTACGGGCTCCACGGCAAGAAAGACTGATGTAATGGCATCAGCTGCCTTGCTTTATAGCACTGACGACCTGACATCAGTCAACAAATGACAGAAGCTGACACAGAAAAACACTGATTCTAGTATTCGGGCCAGGCGAGGGCTACCACAGCAGGGATAATCCACAGGTGATGACTGCAACAGTGAACATGAAGAACATCCAACCAACAGCAAGGAACTTTCAGCTTATGGGATAGAAGGTGTGGTGGCATCTTTAGGGGTTGCACCAACAGATAGAAGAGGATACTGGGGCTGTGAGGGCACATTAGAGTAAATAGATGACATGGCAAATTGAAACCAAACATGCATGCACATCAATGATAAATATTCCTGAAGAGATTCTTCCCTCATCTTATGTCTGGTTAAATAAGCACAATGGGTAAAACCGGGCATGTCACATACTCGATATATGGAGAAAAAAAAAGTATGGAAATCTTTTGTGCAGTACTGGTTTCCTTACTCTCCTTATTACCAGACATCTACAAAAATCACCCGGGGGGGGGGGGGCTACATTAATAAAAGATAAAGACTATTCCTAATGGGGTATTAATCTTTAAGCATCTGGATTCAGGCCAATCTGACAGACTAATAATGCAACCAGAAATGCAAGAAGTCCATCAAAGTGCAAAAAGAGAGATCCACAGATGCTGCAAGCCTATAACCGTTTAGGTCACCAACATTTTGAAACTGGTTGGTGGGCGATCCACCAGGCCTGAAGGGGAAAGAGTTTTAGAAGTTAGAAGAGCCTTCAGATTTCTGCAGACAAGAATTCCAAAATCAGTACTGCAACAGTGATTTACAAAAAGAAGTATAAAGGAGCCCTGAAAGTGAGCCAATAGACCTGGGTATGATTAACACAGCCAGTCCCCTATGTAGTCGTTGGAGATGGGGGTGGGAATAAGCAGCATTGTCTGCTAGCTCATAATGTGACAGATAGAAGGGAATTCCCATCTAGGGGGTGAAGGCTTGAGGCTATATTCTTTCCATAAACAATGGGAAATGCACAGGGAGCTCATTCATCAATGCAATAATACTGACTGATGCATACTGTGCAAAGAGTTGGACTATGGGTGGGGAATAACAAAATATATATAGTGGATATAAAAAGTGTACATCCCCCCCGTTAAAATGCCAGGTTTTTGTGATGTAAAAAAAATGAAACCACAATAAATCATTTCAAAACTTTTCCTACCTTTAATGTGACCTGTAACCTGTACAATTCAAATGAAAAACAAACAAATCTGTTAGGAGAAGAAATATAAAAATAAAATGCGTACAATAAGCTGGTTGCATAAGTGTGCACACCCTTAAACTAATACTTTGTTGAAGCACCTTTTGATTTAACTACTGAATTCAGTCTTCTTTGGTAGAAGTATATCAGCATGGCACATCTTGACATGGCAATATCTGCCCACTCTTCCTTGCTAAAGCGCTTCAAATCTGTCAGATTGCGAGGGCATCTCTTGTGCACAGCCCTCTTCAGGTCACCCCACAGATGGATCTATTGGATTTAGATCTGGGCTCTGGCTGGGCCATTCCAAAACTTTAATTTTCTTCTGCTGAAGCCATTCTTTTGTTGATTTGGATGTATGCTTGGGGTCATTGTTGTGCTGAAAGGTGAAATTCCTCTTCATCTTCAGCTTTCTAGCAGACACCTGAAGGTTTTGGGCCAAAAGTGACTGGTATTTGGAACTGTTCATAATTCCCTCCACTTTGACTAAAGCCCCAGTTCCACCTGAAGAAAAGCAACCCCAAAGCATGATACTGCCGCCACCAAGCTTCATGGGGATGATGTTCTTTTGGTGAAGCAAAGTGTTGTTTTTGCGCCAAACATACCTTTTGGAATTGTGGCTAAAAAGTTAAACCTTGGTCCCATCAGACCATAACACATTTTCCCACATGCTTTTGGGAGTTGATGTATTGTTTTGCAAATTTTAGCAGGGCCTGGATGTTTTTCTGTGTAAGAAAAGACTTCCGCCTTGCAACCCTGCTCCATAGGCCAGAGATATGGAGAATACGGGAGCTTGTCACATGTAGCACACAACCAATACTTGCCAGAAATTCCTGCAGCTCCTTCAGTGTTGCTATAGGTCTCTTGGCAGCTTCCCTGACCAGTTTTCGCCTTGTCTTTTCATCAATTAGGGAAGGACGTCCAATTCTTTGCAATGTTACTGTTGTCCCATATTTTCTCCACTTTTTGATGACTGTCTTCACTGTGTTCCATGGTATATCCAATGCTGTGGAATTTTTTTTTTTGTACCCTTCTCCTGACTGATACTTTCAACAATGAGATCCCTTTGATGCTTTGTAAGCTCTCTGCGAACCATGGCTTTTGCTGTAGCAGGCAACTGAGGAAATGTCAGGAAAATCCTACTAGTACATCTGAACTTTATTTGGGTTAATCAGTCTCTTTAATTGATGGCAGGTGTGTACCCAAGAAGACTGAATGCTGTAATTAAATCAAAGGTGCTTCACCAAAGTATTAGTTTAAGGGTGTGCACACTTATGCAACCAGCTTATTGTAGGTTTTTTATTTTTTATATTTTTTTCCCTAACAGATTTGTTTTTAAATTGAACTGTACAGGTTATAGGTCACATTAAAGGTGGGAAAAGTTTTGAAATGATTTAATGTGGTCTCATTTTTTATATCAGAAAAACCTGGCATTTTAACAATGGTGTGTACACTTTTTATATCCACTGTAAGACACCCATGGATAACTGCTCACTTTCACTTGGCTCTAATATAGGTGGTAATAAAAACTAAAGCTGGCCAGTAGGAGAATAAATGAATCACTTGGGTGAAAGTTTGATGGTTGGGGTGAAGAGGACCAAAAAAATCTAAAGGTTGTGTACGACTAACTTCACCCTAATAACAGATGTGCAAGAAAAAAATATCTGGCTGTCTCACCTGAAATCTAGGCATACTCAAAGAAATATAAAATTAGACATTCCATAAACACTTACAGCAGTGGATTTTGTGTAAAGCTTCAGCTTCTTAAGATGTTAAGTATTACGGTAATTTTGCTTGAATTTTAAAAGTTTCAATCAAACACCATCTGTGAACAGGTTTATTAGCAAGAACAACTTTTTTGTCTTTTAAGGATCATTTACAAACATTCTAAGTCTCTGCAAAGGACTGGGAGAATTTGTGGCTGCCCTGTGCTGGAAAGTGGTTGTAACATTCCCCTCCCCCCAAAGTGGTCTTTATACTCTATGGACAACTTATGAAGTTGGTCGCCATCCTTTCTCTTGACCATTACATTATAATGTGCAAGCCAGTTGGCTTTGTCTCTTTAGCTTCTTGTAATCGGCATTCAGTAAAAGTAAGAAAAACTGTTCTACTTTGTGCCTCCTTACCAACTGCCTACAACAGATTGCTTTCTGCAATAACTGGACTGAGGATGGTGCACAAGTACTTTTTATATAGTAATATATGCCTCCACTTTCATGTGAATGCAAGCTAATTAGCAAATGTTAATGTTTGTTACTTAATGTTTGCTCATTACCGAATGCCTATTTAAAAATGTTTGTAATTTGTTGTTCACATGCTCATAGGAGATTACTTAGCTGGCTTAAGAGCCCTTACAAGCCTTGCCAACATAACCAAATTTTACCCAATATATGGACCCTAGGAACAACAGCCTTGAGTCTTACAGACTACCCCTGTCTATAAGGGACACAAGTCCTACTTTAGGTGTGAATTTGCAATTCCCCATCCATTGATCCAAATTCCATTTGAAGAGGTCCAGGGAAGGGCTCTGTTTAATGTGAACAGGAAGCCTGTTCCAAAAAAGGGGCAATCTCTGAGACACATCTCTCCAGCATGTTTTGTTCGAGTCGCTGACTAACTTTAGATCCCTAGATTGGCTGACTGCTGTTTGACTTGCGGATGTGTAGCAGTTCCAACAGGGCTGGACTTGCAAGTGCCTTGTAGGTCAGCCATAGGTCCCCCCCTTAACAGTTGGCAAGACACAAAAATAAAGGATAGAGCTTTTAGTCTGTCTGCACAGGACATGTTGTTTACACCCTGTATTTTCTTTGTTCATAGGTGTTTACTATGCTAACAACCACAAAGGCCTTTTTAGGCCTAGCTTTGTATCCCAAATCTCTGACAAGTTCTGGTACCCTTGATAAGTGTAAACAGGGGCTTGGGAGAGGAAACATTTACAAGCAGGGGCCTGGGAGATTAAGCATTTATGGGCTGCCTGTGTCCATTAGAGAAACAAGTGCCAAACCAGGGATGGATTTCCTGCTCCTCATCCAGTTGTCCAAGTTACACTTGATTTGGGTTAGGGAAGAACTCTGCTTCACACAGATGGGGAGCCTGTTCCAGAGACAGGGTAGTATCTGGGATACATACCAGTCTCTCCAGAAGGTCCTATTTATATCACAGGCAAGGTTTAAGTCTTTAGAAGGCCAATTCTGGTGCGGTTTACTTTGTGGATATGCAGGAGGTCCATCATAGTGGGGTCTGACAATGCCCTGTATGCCAGACATATATCTTCCCTTGACAGCCTGTAGGAGACAGAATACTGGGACAGGGCATTGAGGTGGCCTGCACAGGACATATTTTACTTATGTCCTATATTCTTTTAGTGAGGAACATCTGTGGATATTCCAGTTGCTGGATAGGTAAATACCAAAGGGGCATTGTACTCCATGATAGGTCTGATGAAGCACAGAATGATTTCATCACTACTGTAGACACGTGATGGAAATCCCTGACTACTGGGTCAACTCTAAGGGGTGTGTTGTCAATATTATAGTTACCAGGGGTGGATGATTTTTAGAATGGCACTATTGTACATTTCTTGGCATTTAATTTTAGTCCATGGCTCTGACACCAGTTCACCAGTTGTTTATCTGTGTCAGCCCTTCCTGGAGAACATTTATGTCGATGTGAGATTCAAAGAAAGCTCCTAATTTGCAATCATCTACAAATTTTATCAGCCAGAGAATTAAATGCCAAAAAGAAGCAGTCCAAGGATGAATACCTGAGGGACTCCACTTGTGACTAACCTCTACGAAGAGGTGTAAGCTCAATTCTAACTTCCTACGTCCTGTCTGTAAACCGGCTTACTGTAATCCAGGTGACATACAGGTTTGTACCTAACCATTTTATGTTTGTCAACAACGTCCAAGTGGGATATCGTGTCAAATGTGCTGGTCAAGTCAAGGTAGGCAATGTGAATCATTTTGCCCTCATCCCCTACTTTGGTGGCCTTCTCAAAGGATGTCCACCAGGTTGAGTAGGCATGACCTGCCCTTGATGAAACCAAACTGAGTTAGGTCCAAGGTCTGGAGGTTTACTTCATCATTATTGATCATGATAATTATTTCCATGGCTTTGCACATGAGACTAGTGAGACTTATGGGTCTGTAGTTTCCAGGGTTTGCAGATAGCCCACCTTTATGCAGAGGGATGACTGTTGCTATTCTCCATTCATGAAGCCTGTTTGGAGGCTACAGTTATGCAATTCCAGAAGGTCTGATAGGTCATGTGTTATGCTATTTAGAAGGCATGCTGGGATACTATCTGGGCCCACTGATGCACTGTTTTTGGACTTAGAACATTAAGGACCTGTTCTCTAGTGATACCAGGAGGAGTAGTATTTGATTGTTTTTCCTGAAGGAAGGTTGAGGAGGAGATGAATGTGTTAGCCAGTAGGTTTGCTATACCTTCTGGCTCAGTATAGGTGGATCCATTTACAATGAGCCCTGCACACAACTGTGTGGGGGTGTGTTGCCTTTGAGGTTGCAGACATAGCTAAAGAATGCCTTGTGGGTGTCCTTGGCCTGGGAGGCCAAATTTACCTCAAATTTGACTTTGGCAGACTTATTTGTTTAGCTTGATGACAGTGTTTCTATCCTCCTGGATGCTGCACCTCCTAATTTTGCCATGATATTCTTCTTCCTGTTATACAGCCTACTGATTTTGTGATTCTATGAGGGTGCCTCTATACAGCTATTAACATGCTTGTATAGGATCTGTGTGAACAGTTTTACATAGGCAGCAGTGCCTTCTGGATTTATAGGGGCTTGAAATTTTGCCAGTTTATCACTTCATAACAGGAAGTTAGCCTTAGAGTAGTTCCTGAATATTCCAAGATCATCCAGGGGTCTAGGTTTTATCCTTACTTCAAAGACAACTGTTCTGTGGTCTGACTTTACCAGGGAAGACATTACACTAGGAGGTGTGTGCAGCACTATCCTGTGTTAGTGAGGAGCAGATCCAGTATGATTGCACCCTTGGTTGGTGTACTGACAATCTGGTGCAGGGAGTTTATGTTTACAAAATCCAAGAATCTCTGCGCCTGTACGTTTGGTGCTGTATAGGACTCCAAGTTAATAGTGGGGTAATTAAAGTCACCGCGGAAAATGGTAACGGGATGGAATGTGTGTGTTTCCAATAAGTTTAAATACATGGTATGGGTTTCCTGAGTCACAGAGGAGGACCTACAGTTTGCAAGGAAGTGGTTTGGGATTTCGCCTATGGTGATTTGAACATGTAGTAGCTCAACTGCATTGTCTTGCTTGACCAGCCTTGAGGAATATTTCTTTTTGATACAAGTTGGAGGAAAGTACAGTTGTGTAAAACCTTACCAAAACAGTAGATGTCCTTCTCTTCACTGTTACAGTAAGCTTTACAATAGGGATTCCCTGCCAAGGGTAGCTTGACATCCAGCCATTACACAAAAGCTTTTATGCTCTAATGAGCACATCGTATGTCACACGTATGCTTCCCAACATGGCATATGACAAAGGTGATTCCCGGACATACCATCCTCAGAACTGAAATGCCACAGTAGAAAAATAAGTTATGTACTCACCATAACGTTCCAGGTTTGTAGTCCATCTCGCCCTTCATTCTTACATATGGGTTTGGAGCTGATCCTCGGCTCCGACTCAGCCTTTTTGCAAGCTCAAAGTCTTCTAGTTAGCTCGTGGCTAGGTAGGTATCCCATGATGCACCAGTACAATCCCCAGATCTTGTTTGCTGCTAACTAGAGACAAAGAACACAAAAAATCCAGATAAAACAACAATAATAAAAGGTCTCCACTTATTAAGAAAAAAAAAGTTTCTGTCTCCAGATCCTTCCAGGAAGGGGGTAGGAGGGTAGGTTCGTAAGAATGAAGGGCGAGATGGACTACAAACATGGAACGTTATGGTGAGTACATAACTTCTTTATGTTCTGTAGTCCTAGCTCGCCTTCATTCTTACATATGGGACAGCGGCCCTAGCACCTTATTCTTGGGTGGCTCACGGAAAAATACTCCTGAGTACCGTGGAACCAAAGGAGGCTTTACCCCTAGAAGTCAAATCCAATTTGTAATGAGTAATAAATGTGTGAGGGGTAGCGCATGTTGCTGCTGCACAGACATTATCAATTGGAATCCTGACTTGAAAGGCTGCAGAAGTAGACTGAGATCTCATGGAATGAGCCTTAATTTTTGAAAGGTAAAGGCTTACTATTACAAAAATAAATGTAGGATATACAACTAGAGATCCAATTAGAGAGGGTCACTTTGGAAACCGAGAGACCTAATCTGGAGCTGGAGAAGGAAACAAATAATTGGTCTGACTTCCTGAATTCCTTGGTCCAGTGTAAATAAAACTAATTGTCTGTGAACGTCCAGTTGATGGAATCTGTATTCTGCTGCATTGGAATGATTAGGGAAGAACACTGGAAGCTCTATAGTGTGTTCAAGTTGTTATGGGAGCACATCTTGGGGACAAAAGATGGATTAGTACGAAGAGATACTCTGTCTTTGTGAAAAATCAAATAAGGGGGTTTTACAGACCGTGCTTGTAACTCTGAAACTCGTCTAGTAGATGTGATTGCCACCAGAAACAAAGTCTTCCAAGACAGAAATTTCAAAGGAGACGAATGAGCTGGCTCAAAGGGTGGAGACATTAATTTGGATAGAACGAAGTTCAAATCCCATGAAGCAACCGGTTCCTGCAAGGGAGATCTCAACAAAATGGCTCCTTTAAAGGAGGTCTTATGCAACCTATGTAACATCAGATTGGACTCCTGTTGACCCAAATGGAAATTTGAAATTGCTGCCAACTGAACCCCTAATTGTGGCAGCAGCACAGCCCTGGTAAAAAAGTTCAGACAAGAATTCCAATACCACGGGAATAGATGCAGTATAAGGGTCAACATTCCTTTCCTCAGTCCAGATAGAAAACATTCTCCATTTGCTGGTGTATAACTTCCTAGTGGAGGGTTTATAAGAAGATGTAAGAATATGAGTCACAGAGGGTGAGAAATCATGAAGCCTGACTAGGGATGGGACTGGAGCAGCCAAGCTGTCAAACTGAGGGTGAGGAGGCTGGGATGAAGAGAGCCTGACATGTGCGTCAATAGATCTGGCACTGGGTCCAGAGTCCATGGGTCATCTAGTAGGTGAGGCCCAAAGAAGGGGAACCAAACCTGACGAGGTCAGTAAGGAGTGATGAGGATCAATTTGCTTCCCAGCAGTTTCGCTTTCTGAATAACCTTGGATATGAGAGGAAAGGGTGGGAAAGCATCTAGTAGGTGCGGCCCAAAGAAGGGGAACCAAACCTGACGAGGTCAGTAAGGAGTGATGAGGATCAATTTGCTTCCCAGCAGTTTTGCTTTCTGAATAACCTTGGATATGAGAGGAAAGGGTGGGAAAGCATAAAGGAGACCCAGGGGCCAATCGTGAACAAGTACGTCTCTCGGTGACTCCCCCGGAGGGGGGACGAGGGAGAGATAGCTGCTGCATTTGGAGTTGATCGGGCTGCCAAAAAGATAGCAGAAAGGCTGTCCCCATCTGCAGAAAATCTGTTCTGCTATTTCCTGCTTCAGAGACCACTCGTGAGGCATCAAGATTGCCTGGCTGAGTTTGTCGGTTATCACGTTGGTTGTCCCCAGGAACCGAGTCGCCACAAGAAAGCGCTGGGAAGATATCGCCCATTTCCAAACCCAAATGGCCTCTCGACACAGTGGGTTTGATCTGGTTCCGTCTTGTTTGTTGAGATACCATACTACCGACATATTGTCTGATTGTATTGCAATCGTCCCAAGAGGAAGAAGGTTGTGGAGTGCTTGCAACACCAGGAGCATTGCCCTCATCTCTAGAACATTGATATGCAAGTGGGTCTTGTGATCTTGCCATGTGCCTTGGACAGTCCTGCCTAGATAATGCCCTCCTCACCCTGTGAGGCATCCGCAGTCACAGTGGCAACGGGTTGGCAATGGAGGAATGGGGTGCCTGTCGTTAAGTGATTGGGTTGGATCCACCAATGGAGGTCCTTCTTGCAAGACTCTTAACAGGATGTGGTGGTATAGCGGCAGTTGCTGGAAAAACCACTGGGACGATAGAAGTCATTGAAAAATCTGCATATGTAGTCTGGTTAAAGGCACTAGTAATATGGCGGAGGCCATGGTCCCTAGAAGTTTCAGAACAGTCTTTGCCTTGACGTTTTGGAGAGGAACAAGATGGTGAATTTGTTGTACGTGATTCTCTGCTCTTTCTACTGGAAGACGAGCCAACATGGCTACTGTGTCTATTTCTGTGCCTATAAAAGTCACAAACTGAGAGGGTGATAAGGCAGATTTTACCCAATTTATAGTAATCGCCAACTGGGCACAAAGTTGGATAGTGGTGGCTCTGGTTTGAAGAAGTAGATGCCTGGTGGGGGTGGTCAGGAGCCAGTCGTCCAGATACGGAAACACTTGAAATCCTAGACGTCTCAGGTGAGCTGTCACTACTGCCATACACTTGGTGAACACCCTGGGGGTTGTGGTGAGACCAAAGGGCAGTGCACGAAACTGGTACTGACTGGCTCCCAGCCGGAAGTGTAGATGGCGCCTCGATGCCCTGTACATTTTTATATGGAAGTACGTGTCTTGGAGGTGTATTGAGCACATCCAAGCGTCTTTCCCTAACAGAGGGAGTATAAACTGCAGTGTCACCATCCGTAACTTGCCTTTCTTTACAGATTTGTTTATTTTGCTGAGGTCCAAGATGGGCCTCCAGTCTCCTGTACGTTTTGGCACTAAAAAGAATCTGAAGTCCTGAATCCTACTTGGACTGCGGGGATGGATTGGATGACTCTGTTTGCGAGCAACTTGTTTACTTCTACAGTTGCTTTGGCAGCACAATCTGGTGAATCAGCCAACTCCTTTGGAGGCTTTCTCCAGGAGTGATAAGGCATATTTACCCATATGTATCTGATAGTTAGCAGTCCTGAATGACAAGGTGGCAGTGTTGTAGATTTTCTTACCCAGACACTCCATGGTTTTGCTGTCTTTGTCAGCAGGCAGGATAGTGGTGGTGGGTAAAAGTTTAGATGCCTTATCTGCAGAAATGGAGATGGTGGCAGGGTCTGATGGTGGACACTTAAGGAGGTACATTGCAGTCTCAGGGACTTTATAAAGTCTAGCTAGCCTGCGTGGAACAGGTGGTTGTGAGATAGGATTTAAGGATGCTGAGGAGAAGGCATCCAGGAAGGCAGGCAGAATTGGGGGGGGGGGGGACAGCAGACAGGCTTGGGGAAGCCATCTGAATGAGGTCATATCTTATTTTTTTGGACCTCAGTCATTTCAGAGAACTCCCACTTAAAATGCTCTTTCATCTTGGGAGATGATTTCCCCAAAAGTCAAATCCTCGGCTGAGGAGTCAGGGTTCAACAGATTCTTCCTCTGGGGAACTATACCCCAATGGAGAAGAAAGTTGGGAAGTGTACAAAAGTGTATCTTCAGATGAAGAGTCAGAAAGATCTTCCTCTTCCCTCATGGTTGGGTCTATGGTTTGAGACCTTGGATTCAGAATGGGAGAAGGGATATTAGTAGTCCTTGCAGAGGTAGGATGCAAGGCCATGAAGGCATTAAGCAGACTTTGGCTGAAAGCCTGCCAGTCAGGCATGCTTTCAGTGGGAATAAAAATATGCTTCCTTTCCTCCTCCTTTTTTAGAGACCTGGCGGGCGTCTGAAGGGAGGAAGGCCTGGAGTCTGTAAGGAACCAGAGGGATCCGATGGACCTACTGAAAGCGCTGGTTGCCCCCCCTCCACCCGGCATTGGAAAAGTACAGTTGTGCACATTTACCATAAATGTAGATGTTCGAGTGTATTCACTGTTGCAGTCCTCACACTTGGGTTATCTGCCTGCAGGTAGCCCTCAGTTGGCCCGAATACCAGAGACTTAGTATTTCTGTGTCGGATGCTGTCGCTCAAGGACTGACGTCAGGGTTATAAAAACAGGCAGCCAACGCCATTACATCAGTTTTCCTTGCCCCAAATGTCAGGAGCCCCCCAACAGGGAGCTAAGTTATGGTGGGGGAAACACCACCAGCAAAAAGTAAATACCAATACCCCTGAAAGGGGGGGGTAGTAAAAGGTATAAAAAGTTTAGAGAGAGAAAGAGGGAGAAAACCAGGGGGCTGGAGGGAGGGAAACCAGAACTGCAACAGTGAATACACTCGAACATCTACATTTACGGTAAGTGTACACAACTGTACTATGTTCTTCGTGTTTCACTGTTGCAGTCATCACACTTGGGTAGATTCCCAAAGCTGAAGAAGGGTGGAGGCAGTCAAGAAGAGTTAGGGCTGGCTAGAATGCCTTGCTGCTGACTGCTGTTGCAAAACCTGCCCTGGATTTGGAAAAGATAGGCAGGTGGTAATGCTTGGTGAATGTGTGTACAGAACTCCAGGTAGCAGCTTCCAGGATGTCCCTGGTAGGGACTCCCCTGAGGAATGCTGCAGAGGTAGAAGTTGCCCAAGTGGAATGTGTTCTGACCCCCTTGAGGAGTTGGTTTCCCATGGTGCTAGTAGCAGAAATGGATGCAATATGCTATCCATTTGGAAACTGTTTGCTTTGAAATGGCCTTGCCCTCTGCCCCTGTTGCAAAGCTGACAAGTAACTGGTCAGATTTTCTGAAGGGCTTAGTCCTATCAAGGTAGAATCTGAGCTGTCTGTGCACATCCAAGGAGTGCAGGATCCTTTCCCCTTTATTTTGAGGATTAGGGAAAAAGGTAGGCAAATGGATAGATTGGTTGAGAGCCACACTGGACACCACTTTAGGCATAAAGGAGGGATTAGTCATGAGGGAGACCCTGTCAGCATGGAAAATAATGAAGGGTTCCACAACCTTAAGTGCTTGTGGCTCAGACACTCTTCTAGCTGAAGTGATGGCCAGAAGCAAGGCTGTTTTCCAAGAGAGGAATTTTAACTCTGCTCACGCTTCAGGCTCAAAGGGGGGTAGCATGCGCTTTTCCAGTACAAAGTTAAGGTCCCAAGCAGGGGTGGATGCTCTCCTTGGCAGCCTTAAGTAGTTTGCTCCTCTCAGGAATTGTTTGATAAGAGGGTGAGAGAAGAGAGATGGCTCAGTGTTGTAATGAGCCGAAATGGCAAAGGCATGGATCTTAATGGAGGAGAAGGATAGGCCTATGTGGGGTAGATCTGCTAGGTAATCCAGGATTAGAGGCAGGGAGGGCAAAGGTGTGTCCTCTCCTTTAGATTGAATCCAGGAGCAGTACCTTTTCCACTTACCAGCATAGGATTTCCTTGTAATGGGTCATTTGACTTCAAGGATGACGTCTAGCACCTGCTGGCTGGCTCCTGGTGGAGAATTCAAGGAATAAGCCAAGCTGCAAGATTTAAAGTTTGCAGTTTCGGATGCAAGATCTGTCCCCCCTGATGAGCGAGCAGGGTTGGGTTCTGGTGTAGGTGCCAGGGTGGCACCGGTGACCGGCTTCGCAGGATTGGGTACCAGTGTTGACGCGGCCAGTCCGGGGCAATCAGAATTGTCCTTGGTCTGTCCTGTCTTACCTTGAGCAATACTCTTGAGAGGAGGGGCAGAGGATGAAAGGCATAAATTGAGAGATTTACCCACTGGAAAGATAGGGCTTCCACTTTCCAGGCCCTGCTGTGAGGTGTCCTGGTGTAGAATCTTCTGAGCTGGTGAATGCAGGGGAGGCAAAGAGATCCACCTCTGGTGTCCCCCATTTCTGAATCAGAATTGTGCGTGGCTTTAGTTGCCATTCCTGTGGGTGTAGGAGATTTTTGCTTAAATCGTCTGCCAGTGAGTTTTGTTTGCCTAGCAGGAATTGAGCTTGCAGATGTACCTGCATGCCCAAGGCTGTGTTCCACAGGGCCATGGCTAGCCTGCAGAGTGGGTAAGAGTGGGCTCCCCCCTGCTTGTTGATGTACCACATTACTGTGGTGTTGTCTTTTTTTTATTAGCAGGTGTCCTAGTGAGAGTAGGGATCTGAAAGCTGTCAGAGTGTGCTGCACAGCTAGCATCTCTTTCTGGATGATGTGCAGGTGCATTTGACTTGGGCTCCAGTAGCCCTGAATACACTTGCCTTCCATGTGTGCCCCCCAAGCATAGTCTGATGCGTCCGTGGTTAGGGTGTGGGTGGCGTGGGGTTGGGTAACGGGCAGTCCCTTGTTGTGGTTGCATGCTGCTGCCCACCAAAGAAACTGTCCTTAAATAGGGTATTATGGGAATGACAGTTTCCAGGTCCTGAGAATGTTCGCACCAAAGACTTTTTAAGTACCACTGAAGTTTCCTCATATGCAGTCTGGTATATGGAATTAGTAGGATGCATGAGGCCATGAACTCCAGGTCCTGCAGAATTTTCCTTGCGGATATCTGGGTTCTGGTAGCCATTTGAGTAAAATAGCCTGTCAGACAGGCTTGTTTTTCTGGAGTGAGGAATGCCATCTGGAATGCTGTGTCCAAGCTTGCTCTCAGGAATACAATCTTTTGACTGGGGACTAGTTTTGATTTTTTTTCATTGATGGTGTACCCCCAGGGAGGTTAGTAGTTTTTTTACAAATGTCAGGTGCTGCAACAGCATTTCCTGACTGTCTGCCTGTATCAGGCAGTCGTCCAAGTATAGGTAAATTTGAATATTTCTCTGTCTGCAGTAAGCAATGGCTGGAGCCAGGCATTTTGTGAATACTCTTGGAGCAGTGGATAAGCCAAAGGGAAGTGCAGAAAACTGATAATGCATAGATACTGCCCTGAAGTGTAGATATTTTCTGCATGACTCCCTTATAGGGATGTGCAGATAGGCTTCTTTTAAGTCTAGGGTGACTATAAACAGGCATCTTTGGCTAGCATAGGTAGAAGCTGCTGCAGGGTGAGCATTTTGGATTTTGGTACCACCAGGAATGTGTTGAAAAATTAAAAGATTTGAAAGATTGGGAGCCAAGTGCCCTCTTTTCTGGGTACCAGGAAAATTCTGGAATAGAATCATTGACCTATCTGTTCCACATGAACCAGTTGAATTGCCCTTATAGAGAACAGGGATTGGACTTGGTTTTGAGCCTCTGCCCACTGGTTTAGAGGGAGGTCTGGGAACCCTTTTGGGGTTGGCAGTGAGTGGAAGTAAAATTTGTACCCCTGGGATACAATGTTGAGGACCCATCGGTCTTTGGTAATGGGGATCCAGTGTTCTGCATGAAGGGCAAGTTTTCCTCCTAGGGGCACAAGCAGTTGGGGCAGAGGAGGGGGTGGAGTTGAGAAGTCATTGGGAATTCTTTCCGTAAGGGACTGGTTTAGCACTCCCTGCTTTAGAGGTGGATGCACTACATTGCTTAGATCTCTGCATACCCCGAGACTGTAGTCGGGGGGGTCTGTTTCCCCTGGGTCTAGTTTGAGATGGCCTTGAGTGGGCTGGAAAGGACCAATGTTTCGAATAGCAATGCCTACTGAATCTAGGAGGCTGTACTTGTAAGAATTCTTTGACTGTCTGCATAGATTTAGCTTTTTCTTCCATCTTTTTAAGAACCTTTTCTGCTTTTGGTGCCAGACAGATTGTCCTTGTTCAAAGGAGTGTCTATTAACTTGGATTTGACATGATCTTCCAAGGTCTGCACCTTAAGCAAAGCATACCTTCTCAGTACAGAACCAGTGACTGCTGCCCTGCAAGATGCTTCTAGGGCATCAAAGCCACACTGCAATGTATTCTTGCTGACTTGGCTTGCAGAATACATAAACTCTTGCAATTATTTATTTTCTGCACAGTCTGTAAAGGTAGCTATTTTTTGCTTAACAAGTTCCATGATATGTTGTTGGTACTTGAGCATGTGAAACTGACAATTCACAGCCCTAATGGCAAGAGTTGCAGAGGTATATACTTTCTTACTTCCATCTGTTCAAAGCTCTGGAATCCCTGTCCGAAGGGGTGGCATTCTTAGCTGTAGTTGCCTTGATACCTTTAGGCCTCTGGGAAATAATCTCTGGATCAGCAGTAGGATTTTTGAAAATAAATTTGTGTAGTACCTGTCTGGTTTCCTAGGGGCAGGGGGTAACGTATGAGGAGTAAGACTGGATTCCATAAAAACATCATCAACAATTTCCAGGACTGGTGGCATTGCTAAAGGCCTACATTGTGGCATGTCTAGAAATTCAATGAGTCTCTTTTTGGACTGAGGATAGTCTTGGCATTCCCAGTGGAAATGCTCCCTTAAAGTATGTAAGGTTTCACCAAAAGAGAAATCCTCTGGAGGATACACAGAGGGAATGGATTCCTCTGCATCACAATCCTCATTAGCAGATAAGGGCAAGTCTTCATGATCAGACACCTCAGAGTCATCGGACTCTTGGTCTGCTGAAGCTGCTGGGGACTGGTAGCAGAGGAAGGCGGACTTCCCCTAATCAGCACAATAAGGTCTTCTGCCATTCTAAGCATTTTATTTTGTGGCAAGGGAGCAGGTGCATGCGCTTTGGTCGTCAGTTTTCTAGGCATAGCACGTACTCTTGGCCTTAGAAAATTGGTAGTTTTAGACAGAAATGAAGTAGTTGGTTTGTACCAAGCAACGGTGGTATGAAGAACTTCCTCAGAAGCAGGTGCCTGCTCAGCGGCTCCAGACCCATCCAAGGTAGAGACTTCCACCAGTTCCATATTCGAAGAAGAGTCTCGAGGCATACCAGACTCTGAACGGGTCTCGGTAGAGGCCTTCAAATCCAGTGAAGCGGGCATCAGGGGCGAACTGGTGACTAGCTTAACGGAAGTGTCATCAGCAGCTTTGAATATGTGCGGTCTGTCTCTGTCTTTATCCTTACCTTTTTTTGGAATATTGGTAGTTGGATGGCTTACTGAAGCCATTTCGGAATACGGAGATTGAGATCAAAAGTATTTAGCGACAATAAGGCCCAACGACGAATGGTTTGGGCGTTGAACAAGGCACAAAACCACAGCGAGGTACGTCATGGTGTGGGCCTAGACAGGTGATGCAGTAAGAATGAAAATCTCAGCAAGCAAAACGACAAAACCAGGATCCAACACAAGTTTATTCGAGTCTCTAGTGCTTCGGCTTACGCCTTCAAGGAGAATACTATCAAAACTTCAAGACACATATTTATACTATAAAATATCTATTAAACAATTAAACAATTAATTACAAAAAAACTTTCCAATTACATTCAACGTTAATACCACTAGGTGTCATCGTACCATATTTTAGTATAAAAACTGTTTCTTTACATAAAAGCTTCTTTTTAACTATTTCATCATTTTTATCCATAACAATGTGTTCTAAAATAGTAGCTAACAAACTCTTCTGGTTACTATTATGATGGTCTTTAAAATGCATTGCAAGAGGGCTTTCCATTTTTACATTTCTAATGTCCCTTACGTGTTCCTGCAGCCTAACCTTAAAGGCAAGTTTAACTCTCCCCTATATAAAACAATCCACATGGACATTTCAATGCATATATAACTATTTCCGTGTTACATGAAAATCTCCCAATAGATTTAAAACTTTTACCATTAATATGGTCAAATGTTTTACTTACATATTCACATGAAATACACTTCCCACATGGGTAAGTTCCCATTAAATTCATACTATTATTTAAATTTACCTTGGGGGTAAGAAATCTGGCATGTACCAGCATATCTTTAAGATTTCTACCTCTCTTATAAGAAAAAGTGATATTTCTTGAAAAAATATCCATCAAATCTTTATATTTAAATAACGACGTTCAATAAAATTGGACTACCTGCCTAACTTCTTCTGACAACAAATCATAAGTCATTATCATGTAAACTTTCTTTAAAAACTTCAATTTTTGATTTCTATTGGAACATTTATTACAATTCCTATCCATCTTATATATACTTTTTTTAACCCTCTCTAGGGAAAGTAAAACTTCATTTGTATCATAACCTCTTCTAATAAATAACTCTGTGTTTTTTTCTAACTCAATATTCACATCATTTGCATTATTACATAATCTCTTTACTCTTGTAAGTTCACCATATGGCAAAGATTTCAATAAATGTGGGGGATGAAAACTATGTGCATCCAAAAAATGTAGGCTCTCTTCAAACTTACAGAACACTTTAGTAACAATTTTACCATTCTTATCTCCCTCTAAGGTAATATCTAAAAAATTCACTTTATTACCTAACTGAAAGCCATCAAATTTCAAATAAATTCATTTTCTTGCAAACTATCCATAAACTGGTGTACTTCTTGTTTGCCCCCTTGACAAACAAAAATTAAATCATTGATATAACGATAATATTTAACTACATACTTCTTAAAAAATTCCATCCTATATAAGAATTAATTCTCAAAAAAAACTATATTCGCATACATGGGGGCAAATGCTGCCCCCATGGCTGTACCTTTCAGCTAATGGAATAATTGTCCATCAAAATAAAAATAATTATTCTTAAGACAGAATTCTACAATATAAAACGATAAAGGACTATCTCCCAAAGTTTTTATTAATGCTTTTAACCCATCCTTTTGTTTAATACTCGTATATAGACTTTTAACATCTGCCATTAACCAATACATATCCTCAGTCCATGTAATAGATAATATTCGATCTAAAAAATCAAAACTATCCTTAATATAGGACTCCTGTTTAATAACATATGGATATAAAAAACTATGTAAAAATATACCCATATTATGTAAAAAATAATTACATGCTGACACTATCGGACGGCCAGGAGGATGATGAATATTCTTATGTATTTTAGGCAGGCAATAAAATTTTGCTAGTTCACAATTATCAGTCTTAAATTTTTTATTTACATCATTTTTTGAAAAATATCCTAAATGGTAACCTTTGCGAAGTAAAATATTAAATTGTTTAACAGCTTCTTTATATTCTTTAATATCACTCCTACTATAGGTTTCGCTGTCATTCAAATGTTCCATACACATTTGGGCATACTGGATATAATGCATCAATACAATTTTATTGCCCTTATCCGCTGGTTTTATAATTAATTCTTGATTTTTAATTAATCTTTGCAAGGCCTGCCATTCTAATTTAGTTAAATTGTATTCTATACAATGTTTATTAACATCAAAATTCTTATAAATTGATTCAATTGCAAAATCCACCATTACTGAAAAATTCTGGATGCCCTCATGCGAAAAAGGTGGAACAAAACAACTTTTAACTACAACTTTAGATGTATCTAATTGACAATATGCATTATTATTTTCAAAAACTTTATCTTCTGACATACAAGAATAACTTTCTTCTGAATCATCTGAAACAGATTGCAAATCATTATATTCATTAAGAAAAGAAGAATCATTCTTCTGCTTGCCTTAAAAAAAACAAGCTAGATGTAGTTTCCGTATAAAGCAATACATATCCCTTTTTAAAGCATATAATCTAGGTATTACCATCGGAATAAATGTAAGACCTCGATTAAGTATGGACACAGTGGCGTCGTCTAGATAAAAGCCACAAAGATTAATTATATACATTTTGTCCATACTAAGTCTATTAACATCTTTTTCAGAAGTAAATGTATTAAACAGGTTAGTTCTTTCTAACTCGTTTGTACCTTTGAAAAGATGGTTGGATATCTGAATGTTGTCTCTGTCCATTATCGACTGCGGAATCACTCCCTCTATACATTTCCTTGTCCACATATTCTGGTCGTTTCCCTCTACGAAAGGTATGTTGTAAAAAATGTGAATTCTGTGCTGCTGGTAACTCTGGAAAATCGCCTGATTCTCCTGGTTCACTTTCTCAATCCGTCGAGGCATCCAAACAAGCACTAGAGCCGCCATTACGTCTCTGACCCTCCTGATCCACAAACCTGATGCCCCGTCATCGTCTCTTGCTGTTGATTGGATGGGAGAAGGCCGAGCCCCCAGCATAGTCTTTAATATCACGATTTAACTTATATTTTTTTGTATTTAATAATTCTTTCTCAAAATCCATCAATTTGCCCTGAATATCCTTAAAGCACTGCTCCATACGTGTCGAACCTAATGCATTGGATAATGCTTCACAAGTAGAAGAAATAAAAGCCTTTAATTTAGTTTGTTTCACTTATCTCACTCTATTAAAATATTGACCCATTCAATAGAGCAACGATGGGCAGCTGCTACCCATCTTTGATGAAATGATTTATCAGTCTCATCCTGCAAATTGAATGGGGTAGTGGGATTCTTAAAGGCTCGCAAGCCTCTCGGCATAATATCAAGTTCCAGATATCTCTGTAGACTAAGGCAATTTAAATAAACTGCCAGTTCTTTAGACATAAGTCTATCCAGTTTGTCAAACATTTCTTTCATCTCAGCAGACAAAGAATTACCTATTCGTTGACCAATGTTGGAAAAAGGATTGTCAGTTCTTCTTAATTGTTCCTTTTGCAAAAATTTCTGCCACAAAGCAACCTGTTCTTCTTGGTTTATTCGAATATTTGTTCGTTCACCCATAGGCGAGGTATATTGTTCCATAGTAGTCTGACTCATATCACTTGAATCTTGCCTAAATATTCTAGGCACATTCATTGAAGGATCACTGGACATATGATGAATATTATAAAACAACCAAAGTAAAATAAAAAAACAAGTCCAAGCAAAACGACAAAACCAGGATCCAACACAAGTTTATTCGATAGTCTCTAGCGCTTTGGCTTACGCCTTCAAGGAGAATACTATCAAAACTTCAAGACACATATTTATACTATAAAATATCTATTAAACAATTAATTAAATTACAAAAAAACTTTCCAATTACATTCAACATTAATACCACTAGGTGTCATCGTACCATATTTTAGTATAAAAACTGTTTCTTTATATAAAAGCTTCTTTTTAACTATTTCATCATTTTTATCCATAACAATGTGTTCTAAAATAGTAGCTAACAAGCCCTTCGGGTTACTATTATGATGGTCTTTAAAATGCATTGCAAGAGGGCTTTCCATTTTTACATTTCTAATGTCCCTTACGTGTTCCTGCAGCCTAACCTTAAAGGCACGTTTACTCTCCCCTATATAAAACAATCCACATGGACATTTCAATGCATATATAACAATTTCTGTGTTATATGAAAATCTCCCAATAGATTTAAAACTTTTACCATTAATATGGTCAAATGTTTTACTTGCATATTCACATGAAATACACTTCCCACATGGGTAAGTTCCCATTAAATTCATATTATTATTTAAATTTACCTTGGGGGTAAGAAATCTGGCATGTACCAGCATATCTTTAAGATTTCTACCTCTTTTATAAGAAAAAGTGATAGTATCCATCAAATCTTTATATTTAAATATTACCTTAGAGGGAGACAAGAATGGTAAAATTGTTACTAAAGTGTTCCGTAAGTTTGAAGAGAGCCTACATTTTTTGGATGCACATAGTTTTCATCACATAGTTTTCATCACATTTATTGAAATCTTTACCATATGGTGAACTTACAAGAGTAAAGACATTATGTAATAATACAAATTAAGTGAATATTGAGTTAGAAAAAACCTCAGAGTTATTTATTAGAAGAGGTTACGATACAAATGAAGTTTTACTTTCCCTAGAGAAGGTAAAAAATGTATATATAAGATGGATAGGAATTGTAATAAATGTTCCAATAGAAATCAAAAATTGAAGTTTTTAAAGAAAGTTTACATGAGAATGACCTATGATTTGTTGTCAGAAGAAGTTAGGCAGGTAGTCCAATTTTATTGGACGTCGTAATTCATGAATTGCTCAAGATCACACAGCAGGCAAATGAGGGCCAATGGAATCAAACTCTGTACCACAGGAACTACAGCTCACAGCCTTAACACAGTGTCCCAACTGCCATCACCATAATGACTAACTCCAGTCGAACAAACCCAGTAAACAAAAGCAAAATAAATAAAAATGTATGCCAAAAACCAACTCTAATGCAATGTTAAGATGACTCCCTTCCTGTTCAGGAGGAACTATAATGTTATGCATTCATACTGGATGACTATCCATTGAGCTCAAACATCTTTTAACTCTAAGGGATAAAGCAAAGACTGAACTCTCCAAACAAAGAAATAAAATTACCTTCTTACATTTCCTAAACACTTTTGGAACCAGGTTAACTACTTACAGGAAGAAAACCTCCTCATGATACATCTACAAATAAAAAGAAATTATGTCTTACCATAATATTTTCTCTGTGTTGTCGATCTTCACTTATCTTTGACTGTGGGTTCGGTTCCACATCTTGGGACCGACTCTGCCATTATTCCAGCTCACGCCTTCCAAAAACTCTCGAGCTTAGCTTTACCCATAATGCTCTTCTGAGGTAGATAGTACAGGAAATAACAGATCAGAGACCATCTGTATTCATAAAAAGAAAATTCAACTTATTGGGATAGATCCATTCCACCAAGAAGCCTGAAAGGCAGGGGAAGGAGGGTGGGAATGTCAAGGATAAGCGACAATCAACAACACTGATAGAGCATTATAGTAAGACATAACTTCTTTATCTGATGATGTCAATCTTCACTTAATCCTAGACTGCGTGACAAGAGTCCCTAGCTATCTAAATCTTGGGATGTCTCACGAAAATATATTCATGAGCACCATCGAATCAAATGATGCTTGTCCCCTAGAGACCAGATCCAACTTGTAATGAGTAATAAAGGGGATGTCCAAGTATCCACTGCACAGATATCGTCCATATAAGCTCTGGAATGAAAAACTGCAGGAGCGGCTACTGCCCTTGTTGAATGTGCCTCTACAGGGCCTGGTATTACACTTTGCTTTCATTATAAATGAAGGTTATACAATCCTTAAGCCATTAAGCCAGAGTAACCTTAGAAACTGGCTTGCCCCGAGTAGTAGGAGAAAAGGAAATAAACTGATCAGATTTTTCTAAATGTTTTTGTTCTGTGAAGGTAAAAACATAATTGTTTGTGAACATCTAGCAAATGTAAACAATATTCATCCTTTTTTGAAAATTTGGGAAAATATACGGGAAGTTGTATCATCTGGTTGATACCAGACTCTGACACTATTTTTGGTAGGAAGGATGGATTCGTTCGCAAGGACACCCTGTCTTTATGGAAGATTAAAGAGTCTTGCAAGAGAAGACTTGTAGTTCTGATATTCTCCTAGCGGAAGTAACAGCAATCAAAAACAAGGTTTTCCAAGATAAATACTTCAAATTGCAATTTGCAGACGGCTCAAATGTGGAGTAAATTATTGACTGCAGCAGCAAATTCAAGTCCCAAGGTGTGGAAGGATCCTTGTATGGAGGTCTGAGCATTAATGTTCCTTTTAGAAAAACTTTACAAAGTTTGTGGGACATTAGCGCTGTATCATTAAAACCATTATGAAAGTTGGAAATTTCAGCTAGATGTACTCGTACAGTCGAGAAGGACGCTCCAGCACTGAAAGCAATGCTAAGAATTTTAAGACCTTAACTGGTGTAGAATATGGGTCAATACGATTATCTGAAGCCAATTTTGAAAACTTTTGCCACTTGTTATATAATCTTCTAATCGAAGGTTTATGGGAGGCTAGAACAATTTGCTGAACTGGGGCAGTGAGATTAGTACACCTGGCAATCACTGGAACTGGAGAAGACATGCAGTGAGCTTGAGATTTTTAAGAGGAGTCCCTCTGGATAGGATAAGAGGGTCCAAGGTTTCTGAATTAGGTGAGACCAAAGAAAGGGAAAGCATATCCGTCAAGGCCAGAATGGGGCAATGAGAATTATCCTGTTCAACCTGCTGGCTTTCTTCAGAAACCGAGGAATTAGAGGTATCAGGGGAAATGCATACAGTAGACCGGAGGGCCAATCGTGAAGGAGAGCATCTCCTGATAACTCTCCTAGTGGGGGAGGAATAGGGCAAAGTAGCTGCAAAGAGATCCAGCAGTGCTGGCCCCATTGGCAGAATATCCTTTTTATCATGAAAGGATTGAGACACCACTCGTGAGGCATTAGGATGCTCCTGCTCAATTTGTCCACAATCACTTTAGATCTCCCTGGAATGCAAATTGCAATTAGAAAGCGGTAGCATGAAACTGTCCATTGCCACACCCCGAGTGTTTCTCGACAAAGAAGGTAAGACCAGATTCCCCTTGCTTACTGATGTACCAAATAACTGAAATGTTGTCTGTCTGGATCGCAATCGTACCCAAGAGGAGGGTTTCTTGGATTGCTTGCAACATCAAAAGCACTGCCCTCATCTCTAGAACACTGATGTGCAAATTGGCCTCTAACTGAGACCAAGTACCTTGGACGGTCTTTCCCAGATAATGCCCCAACCTCATCTGGGATGCATCTGTGATCATTATGGCTTAGATTTGAGGAAGGACAAAGGGTCGGCCCGACAAAATTTCATTGGAGTGAAGCCACCAATTTAGGTCTTTCTTGGATACATTAGTGATCAATACCTGAAAGACATTGATTCAGTAAAGACCATTGTGATGCCAAGAACCACTGTAGGATTCGTAGGTGAAACCTTGCAAGTGGAACTAAAGTGATGCCAGCTGCCACTGATCCGAGAGTTTGTAACAGTCTTGCAGTCACTTTTTTCTTGTGGATAATCTGGCTGACTTACGATTTTATTCTTTGAAGTCTTTCTGGGGGAAGACGCATAATACCGGTGTTTGTGTTTAATACCACTCCTATAAATTCTAGCTGCTGTGTTGGCTCTAGAAGGGATTTTTCATAGTTTACAGTGATCCCCAGCAAGCATGAAGAACATAGTTCCTGGCTGCAACACTGAATGCCTGGTGGGTGCGGTAATGAGCCAGTCATCTAGCACTTGCAGTCTGAAGGGAGCTGCTACCACTGCCATGCATTTGGTGAACACCCTTGGAGCTGTGGTGAGACCAAAAGGCAGGGCTCTGAACCGATAATGACTGGCTCTCAGGGGGAAGTGCAGGAATCCTCTGGAGCACTTACTCATTTTTGTGTGATAATACACATCCTGAAGACCTACTCAGCACATCCAATAATCTTTTCCTAAGAATGGAAGTACAGACTGAACCATAACCATCTAGAATTTGGTTTGTTGAACTGACTTGTTCAACACACCGAGATCCAAAATCGGTCTCCAGTCCCCTGTTTTCTTTGGCACTAAAAAGAATCTTGAGTAAACTCTAAATCT
This sequence comes from Protopterus annectens, assembly GCF_019279795.1. Lineage (NCBI taxonomy): Eukaryota > Metazoa > Chordata > Ceratodontiformes > Protopteridae > Protopterus > Protopterus annectens. The sequence continues at coordinate 965,056,098 of NC_056729.1, forward strand.
GCTTGGATGACTCTTCTGTCGAGCAGTTTTTGAATTTCTAGGACTGCTGCATCCTTGAGACTGGGTGGAACATCTGGGACTCTTTTTGGTTGTTTGGGTTTATTAGAAAATGAGATTTTGTAATCTCTGGTTATAATCCTCTACACACAATTGTCCACTGTTACATTTAGCCAGGAAGATAGGTGCAGGGATAACAGTCCCCCGATCACCTCCAGAGGACGGCAACTGCACCTCCATTCAGGAGTGCTGATACCAGGGAATGAATTCTTTGAGCCTTGATTTTGTGGGCCACCTCTGCCTCATGAAGGGTGTCTTCCATTATAACTTCCTCCTCTGTCCCAGGGGAGTTGCTGCTATGCGAGTCCTGGAAAGGACCTTAGGACTTTTTCAACCACAGCTTCCCGCTCCTTTGGTTCCTGGAGTAAGACCTCGGAGGAGTGGAAAAGCACACATCCATGGCAGAAAGGGTCTTTCCATCCTTCTCACATCTGGAGAGGATTTCTTTGACTTTGGGACCAAAAACTGATGTTCCATCAAAAGGAGCATTAACAAAAGAACACTTGAATGCTCTGTCAATTCGCATAACCTCATCCAGGCATGTCTCCTTATGGCTACACCAGAACCCGCTGCCCTAGTCGTCCCTTCGGCTGCATGTGCAATGAGCCTCATGGATGAATTAGATATTGACTCAAGGGTTGTGAGCTGGGAAGCTACTTTATCCTGCACCTCCTCAGCTACGGTTCATGTCAATCTGATAGCGCCTTTATCAGATCATGTTGAAGTCTCATAAAATGTGCCATGAAGTTAAAGGACCTGAGCACAAACGTCGATGATGCATATAAGCGCTTCCTGAATCTATCATCTTATACTCTTTGTTAGGAGGAGGGATAGCAGGACTTTTGAGAACAAGCTCCTTTTAGATGGCTGCTGCAACCACCATGGCATCTACTGGTATTCCCTTTGGCTCAATGCTGATGATTCTCAGGAGCTGAAAAAATACGCTCTGGTCTCTTTAGGATTGGCTCAATGGAATCAGGTACCTTCCAATCCGACTGGGCAATCATTTTAATTAGATCATCAGCGAGGAGTAAAGTCCAAGAGGTAGATGGTCTTGCACGGAAAGCCTGCAGTACAGAGCCCTCCGAGGAAGGCTGATGGGAAGTCCAGCCACCCCTCTGTTTCAGGATTTCGAATAAGTCTCCAAATGAGACATCTTCCGGGTTGACCTTGGGGAACGTTCCCCTTCATCGAAATCAGTATCTTCTGTGAAAGACTCTTCAGGAGAGTCCAAGTGCTTCCTCTTGCACTTTCTCCTTAGGGGCATCTCCTCGATGGGATGGGGCTGGAGAGGTGTCTGAAGAGGACATGACCAACGTGGTTGAATCCTGAGGTTTCTGTGCCCGCTGTCCCAGGGTAGAGGCTGGAGGTAGCTCTGGGTGAGGGGGAAGGACAGGGATGTTAGCCCAAAGATAGTGGTATTGTCTGTGAGCCCACAGTGGACAAGGCCCTCTCCATGGCCTGGAAAGCATTTCCCCACCATAGGAATGGGAGCCCAGAACTGAAACAGACTCCCTCAGAACCGTGGACCCACCCTGCACTGAGTAAGCCATTTCTGAAGCCAGAGCCGAGCTCACATGTGCCAACACTCTGAGGACCATTAACAGCTCCGACAACACCAGAGTGGATCCGCACTCCCCAGAACAGACAGAGAAGTTTCGACCCCGAGAGGTCTCCAGAACCGACAGAATCTAAGAGCTCAGGACAGTCACTGGTGCCAGAGATGAAGATCTAACTGGCACCAACACAGTCTGAGCCAGGAACTCCGAAGACTCACTTGGAGTCAGAGGAGGAATAAAAACTGGTGAAGAGACAGGTAAGGTTCCAGAGCTAGGGAGGCTAGGAACCGATAAAGTAGCTTACCACCTCGCAGGCAGAAGCTGGTCCACCAGCCTCAAAACAGACTCCGTGAGGATCTTGGTGAATGGACCAAAGAGACCGATGTTGATCTAGGTTTTGCCAAGAA